>NC_043973.1:3851082-3958582 GCF_902148855.1 Sphaeramia orbicularis
TATGCACAGTTTAGTTATTTCACAGTATATTTAAAAAGATATTTCAAATTGATTAAAATGTGCTTAAGTATATGAGGAAACCTTGCAAAGGTGTTAACACTGCTGATGAAATAAAAAGCTCATTCTTTGTTCCTGTTGAATCATCTCGCTTTAACATCAACTAAGTAAATAAACTGATACATTTATAGTATTTTAGGACACTATAGTGGTGTGTATGTTTATGAAGGATCTGTGAATAGAATTAGTTTATAATGAGAGAAGAATTTTATGATTGAAGTAAATCATTCTTGTTTGTCTGTTTAATTATCGTATGTGCTAGTTTAACACATCTCTGATTTACAGATGACAGGTTTATATTTATGATAACAAGTTGGATTGATATAGAGCAGGGGTCAGCAACCTTAAACACTCAAAGAGCCATTTGGACCCCTTTCCCACAGAAAATCCACAAAACCCTTTTGACGACTAAAATAAACATAAGGCAGCATATATTGCTTTTTACCTTAATGCTATGTATAAAAAAAAAACTACCTCTATGAGGTTCAGCACTGGACAGCGCTACTGTTGCCTGTGCTTTCTGAACCAGTTCAGCACTGGACAGCGCCAAGACAGCTCTGTTCAATGCAGTAGAGTAAATATGTGCAGCCTGAAAAGAAAAAAAAATAGACAAAAAAGTGGCTCCGACTCCTCCCGTTCACTTGACAGAGCCGGCTTTAAGAGCTGTTATGTTCGCATCCAACACATCCCTAATCAGAATACAGGCTTTAACCTTGTCCACTAACAAATGGAACTGGCAGTTTAATCCTTTTGCCATTATTTTATTGAGTGACAAAAAATTAAACACATTTTACTTCAATGTTAAAAGATTGCCAAAATCTTGAAATTTAGAATTAAATTTTTAAAAAACTAACAAACTAAAATAAAATTAATCTAAATTAAATTTCATTATTCATGTTCCCAAAACCACAGGGAGCCGCAGCAGAGGATGAAAGAGCCACATGTGACTCTGGAGCTGTGGGTTCCTGACCTCTCATATAGAGCTTTTCAAGATACTCAAAGACAGTTTATGTTATTTATGTCATTGTTTTGTACACATTACGTTGCTTAACCCAGACCAGACCAACTGAAGCAACCCCAGATCATAACACTACCCCCACAAGCTTGTGCTGTAGGCACTAGGCAGGATGGGTAATCACTTCATCCACCTCTCTTGTCACTCTGATGTACCCATTAAGTAATATAAATCACATATTCTCTTTTATATTTCCTGTTTCAGTCTTGGATGTTTCTGTCTGTCCTGTACTTTGTTTTTTGAGTTTTTGCTGCTGTAATCACAGCAATTTCCCCACAGTGGGATCAGTAAAGTTATATCTTATTACCCATGTGCTTGCATATAAAGCAAGGCACAGTATTCCTAGTTGTCATATTTATCATAATTATGACTGACTTATTATTATGACTTATTAATATTCCAAAACTTTGGAAAAAAAAAAAAGCTTTGGAAAAACACCTACACACAATAGCAAAAATGTGCAGCCTAGTCTGAAAAATATGCTATGATTTTGTTAACAGCCCAATGCATGGATTTTACAAAAACTGTGAAAAACTGATTAAATCAGTTCATCCGAATTAAATAAGGCCATTTTTGAATTGCTTCCAATCCCACAGAATTGAACCTACAATCACACTGCCTATACCAAAAACGTGCTGCCCAGCAGGCAGAGGTGGTTTTTACCCTTGGCCACAGGTCATCAGTTGGTCATCCGTCTGTCTGTCTGTCCAAAAACTTTACCATGCACTGGTAAGTCAGGCCACTGGGGGCAGTAGTGTGTCTGATAAGTCTGGGCGAGGGTTTTCAAGTGTGCGCACGTTATGTTTGAAGTTTGGTACCGATGTCACGTATGGTTTTCACACACACAGAGATCCGCCAAACCACATACACACACACAGGTAACAGAATGCTGACAGCTGATTGGCTGGAACCCTCTACACTCTAACTGTCGGAGTGGGGAAACTGATTTACATTTTCAAGGGTGTATTTACACCTGGAAAGTCCGTTGGTCCATTTATTTGGTTCAGATCGAATGCAGGCTTAATTTTTTTTCATTTGGGTCGGATCACATTCTCAGTGCACTTTTTGCTAGTGAACCAAAATTTGTAAACAGAAGCGCACATGTGACAAACTGCACCGGCATTAGACAGAAAAGTTGGGGGCAAGGTGAATCAGAGATGGTGGCTGTTGATGAAAACAAACATGGAGGTCCTATGTGCAGTTACCATTTTCAGAATATGTATTCCATTTTTACACAGTCACAAATTTATGAAAATAATGTTAACTGTCAAGAACAGCTCATTCAGAGCCAGTTTGTCAATGTTTTACGTGTCATTCTGCATCGGTGAAGGCGTGCTGCTCGTGGCTACGGTGGCTCGTCAAGCACAAAAAGGTGCATGGTTCCTTGGTTTGTTTTGGCCGGTTATATTCACACCAGAAGTGAACCGGCCCAGAGTTTGTTCGGTTTGAATCAGAGTTCGCATGTTTGTTTTCACATCTAAAATAAAAGTCTGGACTTTCTCAGGAAAAGAACTCTGGTCCATTTTAAACGGACCAAACAAAGTAGGTCTGAGTACACCCTTAAAAACTCTACAAACAACTTATCATAGCCTTCACACTTCTGGAAATTCAGCAACAATTTATACATCAAATTGAAAGAATAACTCACATATTCATCTTAAAACATTTCATTTTTGATCTACAGGCCTCTACGTGCAGAAAGTGCTGACTTTCTCGTCATTGACTGCCATGTAACACTAATATGTTTGATAAACTCCAAGTTCCCACAATCACTGCTTCCTCAGTTCTGACTTTTTTCCCCACATTTTATACATCAATACATTCAGAGGATTTACCACGTCTCACCTGCAAGAATTTTTGAGATAGGTTGTATGGTTATGGATTGACAGCAGTCAGACAGCATGTCTGAGAGCATGTGTGTCTCCTCCATAAGGAGGCTGTAAAAGTCCATTTTTCCCTTTCCCTTCCTCAGTTCGCACTCATTCTTCACATTATAACTCCGTAATGTTCCCTGAGTGCCAATGTTTCAGCCACTGTTTGGGATTTGCAGCGATTTCTTTGACGGCATGTTTCTAAACAGGTTTTCATTGACTGTGTGTTTTGACTGTGCAATGTGGAACAACATGACTTTGATCAAAACATATGCAGTACGTTATTTATAAACAGTCCTTCTTAGGTACCATTTCTTGCATTTGCATCGCACCTAGCTACAATTCCACAAATCCTGCAAGAGGCTTACTGTCAACAATTATTATTTATGGATTTAGTGAATTCCCATCTTTTCAGTGCATTTGTTCCAGACACAGATCCCACAGTTGTTTTTGTCTTGGTTGAATCTTGTCCACAGGTCTTTGGTGATTATCAGGTGCAGGGAGATTGTCCCTCCCACCTCAGTTTGCCTCACCCCCCATCCTAACCACTGGCTCCCCTTTTAAATTCTGTTTTAGGCCCATCTTTTTGTTTGACCCGTCTCTGTGATAGAATCAGTGGGTGATTGTAAATTGTATTCTCAGTCCCTTTTAGAGCCCCTAAAAGGGTCTTTATTGGTTTTATCCCTTTTCATTGTTTTTGTGCAGTTTATTTTGTTGCTTATCTATATTTATAAACAGCCCTCCTTTGGTACCATTTCTTGCATTTACATCACATCTAGCCACAAGTTCACAAATCCTGCAAGAGTAGGAGGAATACCCTTTGACTGGCCATGGCTGGTCTTGTCCTTGGGCTGTGACTGTGCTGCTGGAGGTTGTGTGGGGGGTTGATAGTGTCCCCCCCACCCCACTGTAGCCATATTAATTTAAATTGATTCATATATACTCAAAATAGATAGTAACTGATACAAATACATTTTTACAAATATTAAATTAATTAACTCGTTGTATTGTGACTGCCTCTGCCACAATCCATCCATCCATCCATTCTCTTCCGCTTATCCGGGGCCGGGTCGCGGGGGTAACAGTCTAAGCAGGGATGCCCAGACTTCCCTCTCCCCAGACACCTCCTCCAGCTCTTCGGGGGGATCCCGAGGCGTTCCCAGGCCAGCCGAGAGACATAGTCTCTCCAACGTGTCCTGGGTCTTCCCCGAGGTCTCCTCCCGGTGGGACATGCCCGGAACACCTCCCCAGGGAGGCGTCCAGGAGGCATCCGAAACAGATGCCCGAGCCACCTCAGCTGGCCCCTCTCGACGCGGAGGAGCAGCGGCTCTACTCCGAGCTCCTCCCTGGTGACTGAGCTCCTCACCCTATCCCTAAGGGTGCGCCCAGCCACCCGACGGAGGAAACTCATTTCGACCGCTTGTATCCGGGATCTTGTCCTTTCGGTCATGACCCAAAGCTCATGACCATAGGTGAGGGTAGGAACACAATAATACTAGCAAATTAGACTACTGGTATTATTAGTATGTATTTTTGTTTTATTACAACAATTATTATTTTCCCCCTCACATCCCCCTCTTCCCCTTTTCCCTATCGCCCCTAACCGAGCTATATTGTTTGGTTGCTATTCACATTTATGGTCTTTTTCACTGTAATATGATGTTGTCGTTGTTGTTTGTCAGTACTCTGTCATTGACATTGTTGTTTTTGGTTTATTTGTTTGATTTTCCCTTTGTTTATGTGTTGTTGTTTTTCTGTCCACATTGTCTTGTTCACTATCACTCATGAATTTAAAAAAAAAAAAAAAAAGTCCTGAAGAGCCAAGCACACGGGACTACATTTCCTTCAGGAAATGTCTAGTTCATTTTATAACCTGAAATAACAGAGATGACAACCTGAATATAAGTCATATAAATTACCTAAAATGACCTGTTGGGAAAATTAATTGTATGTGGGCTTTGAATTATAGTTTAGATGACGTCACATTGAATGACATCGAAAAGGCAGGATTTATGGCCTGTACCACAGCCAGCCACCAGGGGGAGATGGGGATATTTTGGGATATTTTGCGCCACTGTGTCCTTCTGTAAATGCAGTGGAGTCTGTAAGTACCTAAACTAAAACAGAGCGGTCCAGAACACTACAGAGCACAGAATGGCTCGTACAATTAGGTAGGTTTAAGAGCACTTCAGGTCCCCATGAGAAAACACTGCATGCTAGCAGGTACAAGGAGTGAAAATATTCCAAATATAGCATGGGCCTTTTTCTTTTTTAGGCATCACAGCAGCTCAAGAACACACACTAAAGTCCATATGGTTCTGCGCACATACCCACATTACACTGTTGCCCCTACCCCCCCCACACCCCTTAACCTTTCAAAGCCGTGCAGTGGGTGAAATTAGACTCAGACTTGGATGATGCTGCACTTCACAATAAATGTTCAGTTTGCCATTACTTTGCAGCTTCTAGCACTGGAGTTGTTGCTTTGCCCTGCTGCTAAAAACAGAAAAATAAGAAAACGCACCAAAGGCCCTCTCCAAAGTCGGTGTCTGTGGTTTGTCATCTGGGCTCAGGGCCTTAATGTTGCTATTTGTTATAAGATGGAACATGGTGGACTCTGTGAAACGGCTTGTGCTTTAGATAAAAACTCATTCTGAGATAACGAACACATTTTCAAACAAGTGATGATTACACACTAATGAAAATATAATTCAGACGATATATATTTCAAATTAAATTCGCCTAAATTTTACACCCTGAAAATATACTTAGCAACAAAAATGGAACAAACGAATGTGTTAAGACAAGGTAACACATTAGATTTTAACTGTCAAGTGAGAGTTTGCTGGCATATCATGTTCACCGCTTCTCTGCTTTTGAAAGATTTGCTGTAGTTTTTCATCCTGCAGTGCCATAGGCAGAAACACTGCACAAAAGGACAGACAAATGCTTAAAAACACTTGTTTACATATTCAGGGTATCCCACACAAATGGCAGCCCACACACATAAATAGATTAGATGAATCCTCACACACAAAACACACAGGCAAACACTCCTGCTTACTTCGGCTCCAGTAAGGCGATGAAAGGTGTCCTACTGAGGAGCTGCAGCTGCACGGCATCTACAAAAAATACAGAATCATTATCTTCATCACTGTGATTATCTACATGTTGAAGTTGGCTTCAAAGAGATATTAATTAGCTGTCGTGAAGTTAAATGTGCCATCACAACAAAGCTCAGATATAATGGATTACACCAGCTTCAGCTTTCAATATCACTTACACAACTGTACCAGCTTTTCACACGTATTAATTAAATAGTAAACTTAACCTCATTTGTACTCATAAGACAATCGCCGCAGTGTATTGCATCAGTTTGATTGCATATAGATCTGTCTCATTTCAACTTGATATTACTTTGCCTGATTTGAAACAAGTCAGGTAAAGCAAATGAGATTCTTTTTTTTTTTCAGTCAAAGCCTCATTTGCCCTGTAGAAAGTGTTCAGATATTTTATTTTCTGTAATTGTATCCCATAAACACACACAAACACACACTCACATGGTCCACCTACAAACATGATGACCTTCCCAGGCAGTTTTTGGAGCAGCGGCAGCAGCAGCACAGACGCCCACCATCATCATCCTCCCTGGAAGGCTGAAAACTCATCTCTTCAAGAAGTACTTCATATAACCTTTTTTTTTCCCTTCTCCCTCCCTCTCTCTACTGAATGATGTCTCCATTCCTATAAGTCCTCTTCCACAAGCTGTAATATCCTCTTATCTTAGAGCAACACAAAACCATGTCTCCCCCAGCTCTTATTTTATTTCCTCTTTCCCACAGCGTTGTCCTCCTCTCACACATGATCGTTTCAGGGTCACCAGGACATTATTATCAGGAAGCAGAAAAACTCAGACAAAGTCGTCTTTACTTTTCCTTCACTACCAAGGGAGCATTCAGACAGACCCCCCCCCCCCGAAAAAAAAAAATACAAATGCTGTGCTCTCAAAGAACATGAGCAGAAAACAAATTAAAACATGAGAAAACATCACAGATATAATTACATTGTGAAGAGTAGGAGTAATGTGAAGTGATTTCTCTCCAATTTAATGAAAACTGATATTGGTACTGCTGCCATTTATTGGTTGATTTGTTTGTTAACTGCAAATTAAGGCTTGTTCTCCCGCATAAAAGCACTGGCTTTTAGTGTTTTAAAGAGCAACTTTGATGCAAAATGCAAATTTCAATTTAGTCAAGTGATGGTTGGAATTACACCGAAAGCTACAATTAAAGCAAATAAACTGAAATCATGACGTGAAGCACAAAAGGTCGACAGAGAGGGGATTTTTTAAAAAGTAGATGACTTCAAGGTCTAATCTAACTAATCACTTATCAGAATTCTCCCTTACAATTATCTCATTTAAAACGAGAGCGCTGATTAAAGGACTCCTGTGTTAAGTGTAATAATTCAGTTTGTCCCGTTACCTTGATTGGAGCAGAAGTGGCAAAAGGCGAAGCCATGAATCTTCAGATGAATGACTGGTCAGTGTGTCCCTTCAGGTCTGTGAGGACTGAACAATGACTGGACCCAATCTTAAAGCCTCTATCTCATCTGACACAGACACGACCCCCCCCCCCCACACACACACACACACACACACACACACCCATCCTCTCTCTCCTCTAACATCCTTCCCCTTCCACCCCTGCCCACGATTAGGATGAGCAGGTTCACATTTTTCCATTCTACAGTTAGAGGACAGTGTTTTCTACTGGTGCATTTACCACTTATTGTTTTAAAATTCAGTCTCACTTTTGAACATCCAAACACTGTTTAAAATGCAAATTGCAAATTTAAAGGTTCAATTTGCTTTAACAATGTGAAAAAGGAGCAGTTCATCCTCACCTGTAAGGGAAAATGTGTTTAAATAAATTAAATAAACTTCTAAAGCATGTTCTTTTTTTTTTTTATCAGAGACATAATCTCATTTTAGGAAAATAATTCTAACTTTGTCCTTAATAAGAGATTTAAATTTAACCAGTGACAACCTAAAAGAATACTTTGCGTATTATCCCTCGAGGAAGATTGTTTTCCTTCTTTTAAAACCACTTACAAAACTTTTACATTCAAGAACATGAAACCTGTGTGTGTTGTAACTTACTTTTTTAGCTCCACCAAGGAGGTTATGCTTTTGCCGGCGTTGGTTTGTTTGTCTGTCTGTCCTTGTGCAAGAGAACTCAAAAAGTTATGCACGGATTTGGATGAAAATTTCAGGAAATGTTGATACTGGCACAAGGAACAAATGGTTACATTTTGGTGGTGATCTGGGGGGGCACTGATCTGCCTTGGCGGAGGTCTGCGCTCTCCAAATGCTTTTCTAGTTGTTTGTTTATTTGTTTGTTTTTTGTTTTAGAGTCTTTTCATAACTAGACTTGTATTCTTGTTTTAAAAAATTTAGCTAGAAAAATTTACCTAATTTTTTTTGGGTCATTGCAAGATAATTTGGCTATATTTAATAATATTTCTTGTTATCAGACCTGTTTTAATGCAGTGTGAATAGCATTTAGTCTTGAAAACTATCTTAAATGATTAAAAAATAAAGCGCAAGTTGAGTGTAAGTTACATGAAGTTTGAGTTGGAGTCAAACTACTCCAGCTAAGTGTCTGACAACTGTCCATGATAATAGCCTATACACTAATTTCTTTAAAGCAGGGGTCTCAAATTTGTGGCCTGGGGGCCCCTTGGGATGATATTTTGTGGCCCCCTGCTTGACTTGCCACGCTTTAATTTTATTTCTTTTTATTACTTATGGGTAGGGCTGGGTAAAAAAATCGATTTAATCGATCTTAGATCGATCTCATTTTAATTTTGCGTAATCAATTAATAGTGGATGAGATCGATTTTTCAGAGCAGGACCGGGAGTACACGGAACCGCGGGTGGCTCCGTCTTGCAAACCCCTAGGGAAGACTTGATCTCACTCACGACGGCTCTGGCGAGGAAAAGATGTGGAGGAAGGGTGAGGAAAACCCCTCCTCCCCCTCCACCTGGCCTCAAACTCAAACCCACAGTGTGAAGGAAGTGGCCACCCGGCGAGTCGCGGAACCCGGTTGTTCTTGGAATAATAACTTGGGTCCATACTATCACCTATGGCTGAGCATGGAGTTAGAGGAATAGTAAAGCGACAATATCCGACTGCTACCCCCCCCGGCCCCCCCAGTGAGTAGAAGCCTCCAGCCATAGAACAGAATAAAGATGATGAAGAGGTCCGTTCTGAGCCACTGTACAAACATGGCAATGTTTCTGTCCTGTTCATTATTTAAGAGCATATTCAGCTACTTACTGCTGAAATGCCATTTTTATTTCCTTTCTAATATCAATATTGACACCAGTATTGATGTGTTATATGACTGCGGTACTCAAAAAATCAGGTTACAACTCAAAATTGTACTTTGGTATCACTAAATTACTCTGAATCCGTCAATTAATACTGAATCGAATCAATATTGAATCAAATCGAATCAAATCGTAATTAATCAATTCAGAACCTTATGAATCGAAATGGAATTGATTATGGAAATTGGCCATGATAGCCAGCCCTGCTTATGGGCTACCATAGATGGTCCCGTCACAGCTTCCGGCGGCATTTGCTATCAATGGTTGTCAAACTAGCCAACCACAAAGTACCTGGGGAAGTATGAACATTAGTCACTTGGTTGAAACATATTCCAGAGTGACACCAAGTGGACGGACGAACATGCTCTCACCCAGTTCCAGTTACGTCTCTCTCAAAACGTGTCGATAAGAGAAAGGTTGGCAACCAGCACAGGCAATTTCAGGAAAAGAGGGAGACGGAATATGTTTTTGTGGAGCACTGGGGCACCCCTACGTGTCTCATATGCACAGAAAAAGTTGCAGTGTATAAGGAATACAATGTCTGACGTCATTACTCAACTAGACATGCTGAAGAATGTACAAAATACCAGGGAAATGAGAGAAAGAACAGGGTCGTCAATCAGAAAAAATGTCTATTGAGGCAACAAGATTTATTCATGAAAGCAAGAAAGAGAATGAAGCAGCAGTCGAAGTTAGCTACGTGGTGAGTGAGATGACTGCTAGGGCCGGAAAGCTGTTCAAAGAAGGCGAGTTCAGCAAAAAGTGCATGTTACTATCTATGAGTAAAGTAAAGAAACCCTTTTTTGTGGAATACTTAATGTGGCCCAGCCTGATCCAGACTGTACCTCCAGGTAAGTTGAGTTTGACACCCCTGCTTTAAAGATTTCGGTTAGTAAATTATTATACTGGTTCCCAAGTTCTGAAATTCCCTCCTTCTCCTCTCTGCTCTTCTACAGCTGCAACAGTGTATCACAAGAGCTACCATTGGTTTAGATTTGGAGTTAGCCAACACCAACAAGTGACTGGATCATAGCACAAAACTCCGCCCACTCTGATGAACACATGAATACTGTTATGTGTGATTTTTTTTTTTTGTGATTAATGATTTATTCCAATCATGCAATGAAATTTAACATATATGCAAACTAGCAAAACATACTTAATAATACAAATATCAAGAATCATAACAATCTTAGACAGAAGAACGGCACAATAGTTCCATTTACATGCCCGAAAAGGGGTAGGAAGAACTGCAATTTATTTAATCCCACCCCCTCTCCCTAAAATATTATTAATAATATATGCCCCTCTTCCTTTTACATTGCTCCTCTATATTTATATATCTATTCTCACACACACACACACACACACACACACTCATTCATCCATATACACATACATATGTTTATACATATACACAACATACAAATACAAATACATATGTACAAATACACATATAATCTTTTACCAATGCCTTTCTTAGCTGTGCTGGTGAATAAATAATGTGTAATGAATATACATGCGAAACATCAAATCTAGGTATAGGTAAATAAATCTGCTGTATCAAATATAATCTGTAGGTCTGTTGTGTCCGACAGAAACAATGGTTTGTCAATGTTTGTAGCATTTTGTTGTTATTTTTGTGTTGTAGGCTGTGCAGTACCCGTCTAGAAAAATATCTATATTAGTGTGGAAATACTTAAAGACGACAATACAAGCTAAACATAATCCTACAACCACTCTACTCTAGTACTTCTGTTGAAAGGACTTCATAGTTTAATCTCATATCAAGCTCACAGAAGGAGGATTTTTTTTTTGGATAGTTACCATCTGTGTAGAAATTGAGTTAAGATGCAAACATCATTTAAGAAGGTGATGATTAGACCACAGTCACTTTTCCATTGACCCTCAAATTTCGCGAATATAACTTACGCATAAAAATTTACCTGATGGAAAAACAACAATTTTGCTAAAACTCTCGTTTTTCAAAAGTTTTTACGCTGGCAAGAGGTGGTTTTTCTGGCATAGCGCAATTGGTATATCACGCAAAACTGCAATGGAAAGACCTTTTTGTACAACTAGAGTCGCGTGAATAAAAATAAAATGGATATTGACAGGCGTTACAACAAGCAAAGAAGAAGAGCAAGAAACATGGTACGGTATGTGTAGACACACCAGGACACCCAATCATTTTTTAATTTGGTACAGGATAGAGGGGTAATATATAATAATAATGAATATATCTGTAAATCAACACGATAATTACGTTCATCACCATGTTTATGGAATAACTTCTCAGGTCATCTCGTGATAATAAATAAGTAAATCGTCGTATTTGTGATTTAATGGGAAAACCGACATTATGCATTTCTGCACTTTCGACATTTAGTAAATATCAGTAAAGTTTTGCGCATATGTTCAATGGAAAAGCGAATGACTGTCTGCCTATTTCTAGAGCTGCAGCGAACAATTATTTTTTGTAATCAGTTAATTTATTGATTATTTTCTTTGATTCAATTACTCAAACAATCATTTGAATAGATATGTTCAAATATGTGTGTGTGTGTGTGCGTGCGTGCGTGCGTGCATGCGTGCGTGCGTGAAAGCATAAAAGCATACACTCCATTTTGTTTGTGTTCATCCTGGTGTCATGTCTGTGTGAAACCCAACAGTGAAACCAATGTTTAGCATCAGCAAAAGTAATTAAGGAAACAAAGCTTCAGTTCAGGAAAATTATTATTGAATATTTTTTCAATCGATGCAAGTCAATTAATCAATTAATTGCTTCAGCTCTACCTATTTTCTTTCACCTATTGACTAAGCTATCAAACAAACTAGAAAGAATGATGAATCCCTAAGTAAAGTCATTCTGATCTGCAGATGTATTTGAGAAGCTCACTGAAAGCTTTTTCTTAATGTATCTGAGCTGAGTCTAGGTCAACTGCTGCTTTGAAAAAAAAAAAAGGCTGCGGTAAAACAGGCTTCCATGACCTCCATTACAAGCAGGTGTGTGAGTGGGTGTCAGGGTCAGGCATAAAAGGAAAGGGCATCACTGAATAAGAAATCAGAAGGAAAAGATTCAAATGAACTCTTAAAGAATTCTTTTCAGCCTATTTAGATTTGATTTTATAGGGTTTTAAAGTTAATTTTGAGTCCTTTGTGTACAGTTCAAATACATCACTTTGAAATATTAGATCTTAGTCACGTCTGAATGAATACAACAAGAAGAGAAGCGTGAGGGTAGTTATTTTCCAACATAAGGATTTGAACGCATTAGAGTCGAGGAGAAGATATGATTGAACGGAGTGAAGGCTTCCACCACCTGCGCTGAATCAAATAAATGATGAAGTCAATACCAGAGACACATTTTACTCCACTACGCAGCTTTTTTCTCTCGACAGGAGTGACTTTGGCCAAGGTCAACAGACTGTTCAATACCCCGCCACACAGGCTCAGGAGGCTGTTAGAGGTGGTGGAGGCAGCAGCAGCCACACATTTTGCTCAAGCAGACGTGCCACTATAGTGCTCCCTCATGTACTCCAGGCTCAAGTGCCTGTCTCCACTGAGTGAGAGGGAGAGGGAATTTCTACAGCCTGAAGCAGCAGAAGTTACACTACAGAGCTGAAATTCTGCTCAGAGGTACTTGTAAATGACTAGAGCAATTAGTTTGCTTTTACCTTGGAATGATGACAGTAAAATAGAAGTGAAAAATATTCAGATGCAACAGGGAAAAAAATCTGTATTCAAGGCAATATAAATATACTTTACACACAGACAGACACTCCATGGAGGCAATAAGGTAAGACTGTATTGTATCATATCATATAGTGTATCATATTCTGTATCATATTGAATCATACAGTTTATTGAATAGTATAGTATAGTATAGTATAGTATAGTATAGTATAGTATCATATAATTTCACACTGTAATGTATCATATTGTGTGTTATATCACTGAGTGTCAAATTGAATAAAATAATATTTCATGAGTATAATAATAATCATAAAGTGCTCTATATAGTAAATTAATTTGTATTATATTGTATTATGTATAGTATATGGTGTAATGTAACATGTGATATGTGTGCAATATCATATTAAATTCTATCATATTTTATGGGGTGTCATATCGTGTGCTATTGAATTGTGCATTATATAGTGTATTACACTGTATGGTATCATGTATCGTATTGTATAGTGTATTGTCATGGCGTTGTATTGTGTGTCGTATTGTATTGTTTCAGGTCATGTTTTATTTCCCATTGCAAATATGTATAGTGTATCACATTGTATCATGTATTGTTTAGTATAGTATATTGTTCAAGTGTATATATTTTGTGCCAAATTTGATTGTGTGCTATATATTGTGTCATACTGCATCATATAGTGTAACAGATCAGATCATGTAGTGCTATTTATTGTATAGTATGTAATATCATAATGTATCATGTCATGTCACACATTGTAGTCTACTATATTGCTTTGTGCTATATTGTATCATGTGTAGCATAATGTCTTATATTGTGTCATACTGTATCATATGGTTAACATATTGTGTGATATAATGTATATGATATAGTATATGGTATAGTGTGTGATATCATTAAATTGTATTACATATACAGTATCATGTATTGTTTTGTGTTTTTCATATTCCATTATGCATCATGTTGTTTATCATATTGTATACTATGGTGTCTAGTGTTATATATTGTTTTGTATCATTCTTATATATATTATGTACGAGGCCCGTTCAATAAGTTCATGGCCTCACCCAGAAATATTGGTTGTTATAATACAGGATGTTACATTCTTTCGTGATGGGATAGTGATGCTTGAACATCGATGGACCAAGTGCATTGCTGTAAATGGAAATTATGTTGAAAAATAAAATATAAATTATCAGTCTGTGTTGTTCTGTTCTGGGTGAGGCCATGAACTTATTGAACAGCCCTCGTATCATACCATGAATGGTCTGTTATAGTCACCATATTGTGTATCGTTTCATGTACAGCACAGTGTATTTAACTGTGATGTATTACATTATATGGTATATCATAACAGGTAGTTTATTGCACATAGTATTGTTTTTAGTATTGCACTGGGTTGTGTGATATTTGCATATATGTGGTATTTTATAATATATCATGGTCTGTTGTATCGCATCTTATGGTGCATCAAATTGTGTATTTTTTAATATTGTGTATTGTATTGTATTGCATTGCACTGTATAGAGTATCATGTATTATAGTGAAGTGTATTTTCATTATATAATATATAATGTATATAATAATATAATAATCTGTGATATATCTTAATGGAAGGGTACATAAATATTTTATCTTGTGCACATAACTTAATAACCTTGTGGGAACAAGATATTCAAGATTTTTTTTTTTTTTTGAAAATTTGCACACAAATAATCATCTAGTATTATAAAAAAAATATTTCATAAATGCTTAAAGACAGCCACGCTTGTCAGCCATCTTGAGCTGTTCAGAAAAATACAACTTGTTCCCACATGGTTACTTAACTTGTGCACCTTTCATGTTGTGCAGGTAACAGCACACAGTAATAGCCATGAAGAAAGATGAAATATTTCCAATGCAACAATGTGCACAAGTAGTTATTTCATTTCAGTGCAACAAGGGTCTATCCTCCTGAGAGCCAGCAATGCATTTTTGTCCTCTGTAGGGGACAAACGCTTCACAGTTTTACTTAAAAAATGCTGTCCATTGCAAAAGATGTTCTATTAATAAATAAATAAAAATAATATTAAAAATGTATCTGAAAAACTGTTGCACTATGCAGTTTCCTGGGTCTGAGGGGGATAAATAGAAATTTATTGACAACTGACAATATACTTTTCTTTTTCTTTCAACGCTGTGAATAACAAATGTTTCATTATTATTAGAAGAAATTAAGATTGGCATAAGACACAATTAAAAGTTGTAATATTTTTACTGAACTTGGATGTGATACTGAAAAACTGTTGAGCAGTAAGTATTAAATACATGGGAACATTTGTTGTCAAAGTAAGGGTTGATTAGAAAGATCATAAGTTCAATAAAATGTTCCATATAAGATTATCTGGTGAAGATACTTATGTTTAGTTTTGATGATAAAATAAAAAATAAATTAAAAAACCTAGATATTGTTTTAATACGGTGAATGTGGACAAACTGTTCGACATCTACGCTAACTCTCACATGTAAGTAAATTATTTCAAATATATTTTAATATCTATACTGAAACCGAGTTACTTTGTCAGTGTAAGCAAATGAAATGTCAAATTATACAAAGTATTAATGAGGAAACTGTTGAAACAAAAAAGTAACTAGAAGCACTCGGAGAGCGCAGACCTCCGCCAAGGCTGATCATTGCCCCCCCCCCCCCGTGCGCCCCCCCACACCAAGGAGGTTATGTTTTTGCCAGGGTTTGTTTGTTTGTCTGTCTGTCTGTTTGTCTGTCCGTTAGTGTGCAACATAACTCAAAAAGTTATGGACAGATTTTGATGAAATTTTCAGGGTTTGTTGGAAATGGGCCCCCCCGTGGGCCCCCCCACCCCTGATCACCACCAAAATTGAATCATTTCTTCCTTATCCCATTTCCAACAAACCCTGAAAATTTCATCAAAATCTGTCCATAACTTTTTGAGTTATGTTGCACACTAACGGACAGACAAACAGAAAGACAGACAAACAAACAAACCCTGGCAAAAACATAACCTCCTTCGCGGAGGTAAATATTAATACAATTAGGGCTGGGCAAGTTAATGCATTACTACTGCGTTAACGCATTCATTAAATAACGCCGACAATTTTTTTTTTATCTCACGTTAATGCCATTTTATTCTAACTCATATTATTCTGCCCCTGCTTGTGTGCGTGTAGCGATTAGCTCGGCAGATAGACAACAGGTTTCCCAAGAAAAGCCGGACGCCGAAAACTTCTCTCCAAATCTTTGACTTGAGACTCACTGTAAAACTGCAAAATACAAACAAAATATGTCTCAGTTCTGTTCATTGCCTTAGTACATTTACATGGCATTATACATTTAAATGAATGGGGAAAAGATCGCTAGCTCGATGCTAACTTGAATGGGAAAATCCATAGACACGCTAACGATTAGCATTTACAGATTAATTTAAGATTTACAACGTCTTTTTATCCAGCAACAAACGTTCCCATCAGAGATATTTGATACTATTCATTCTTACAACAACTGAACATAAAATACTCACAGGCAAACGTTTTTGGGGCCATACAAACAGAGTGAAAGAAATGTGTTTGTTAGTTCCTTCTTATGTCCGAACTGGCTACGGGAACACCGCAAGGACAAAACATACATTAGTGCAATTTATTCCGACCACTAAAGGGCCCCATTTGCTTGCTTTGAACAACTGAACATCACATATTATTGAGCTTATTAGCATTAGTACTTATTAGTGGGCTTAAGACACCTGTCAATCACTCACAAGTGGAAATAAACTGGTGTGGACATAAACATGTGTAAAAGTACCGGTCTGTTCCATGGACATTTTCATTTAAAATGTCTTCAGATGGTGGGGGTGAGAAGGACACAGTTGTTTGTAAGCACTGCAATGTGGAATTATTATTTTTTTATCACCGGAGTACTTCAAGTCTGAATTATCACTTAAAGGCAATACACGCTGTTGATGCCGGCAACCCCCCCCATAACTATGCGATTAATTGTGATTAATCACAGAAATCCACATGATTAATTGTGATTAAAAATTTTAATCGCTGCCCAGCACTAAGTACAATACAAAAGTTTGTTTTGACAAAGTTTCAGAGAGATGTAACTACATTTTTCTGAACCAATCATGACATGATTTAAATAGTAACATATGGATCCTCCGTCTTTTCTCTGTCCAGATAATAACAGATGACAAACAAGGCTAATGGTGGTTCTCTATTGAGGTCTATTTGTTTTCCTGGTTATGTCTAGAGTACAGTATGCCCCAAAATACAATATTCTGGTAAAACGCTTTTCACATTGAGGCTTGGAGCAAATCCAGATCAAAATGTTTTTGTTTTGTTTTGTTTTTTTGATTAGTGGCGATTTTATTTCTTCTGCAGCATAAAAGAAAGATAAGCTTTAAGCAGCAATCGATTGTGATATACCTGCATCCCATACATTCTCCTCAGCACACATACACTAATGCGTGCGCACACACACACACACCCACACACACACACACACACACACACACACTTATGGTCCCTCTGACGTGATAACTGACACCGGAGGCTTTTAATTCCAGTGTAAATACAAATACTCTCCCAGACAGCTATCAATTATGTATGCCACTAATTGAGTTGGATGTTGTGCTTTTAGCAGCCCAGGGACCATGGGTCACATGCAGAAAGCCTGAAACCAAACACACACACACACACACACACACACACATACACATCAGTACAACTCCTATACATGTGAGGACCCTTACTGACATGATGTGTTCCATAGTCCCTAATCCTAAAGGACCATTAAACTCTTTTTCTTTGCTTATTTCTCATCATAAATATTGCTGATATTGCTAAACTTTCTGCAGTCTTGCAGGTCATTTAACAGTGTTTTTCTCAGGCAGCCATTGATGGCCATGGATAGATTTTCCATTTGCTACCATGCTGCTGATATCTGGTTAAAAGTCCAGCATATAAGATTCCTCGGGATATAGGAGAATGTAACTGCAAAAATGAAATAACATTCAGAGTTGTGCTTTCATTTTTGTATAATCATGGAAATAAGAAGTGGCGGGTTTTGTTATTTAAGAATTAGCAGCTTGTATCTACAAAAGGAGCAGGTCTGCCATCACATTTGTTTGTTTTTTTTCCCAATTTCATAGTGTTTTAAGGTTCATTAATGTCTATTCTACCTATTATGGATGAATGTGGAGCAGAGTTATTATGCCCTATTATGGGCCCTATTATTATTTCTTTGTATGCTGTAATGAAAATGGAATCTGCAACTTCACCGTGCAATGTTTGCATAAACATAAAACAACACCATCGCAGACTATCCTTAATTTCCTCAGGACTCTGCCTAAAGGATCAGTTACGTTCTATACAATGTAATCTAAAGTGTAGTACCGTTTTCATACTTCTTTTTAATACCCTGTTCACTTGTTCCAAACTCTTCACATATGCATCTTTCTTACAAACTTAGAACTGTGCTGGGCTGTTATCCTTCAATGCAAAATGCACTCCAACCACCAAAATACTTCATGTTTCATCAAAAGTGACTCACACCGGCTTAACTACAGCATATACTCTCTGAACAGAGGATTAAAAGTCTATGCTCTAAATAGATTTTGCTGATCAAAAACATTGAGAGTGGTATTCATGAATTTTGGAAGAAGTAGCGATTGAACGCATTTTGAATCAAAGAAATCCTAACATGCGCACAGTTCAGTCCACATCGTCTGCTGAGAGTCTGTTAGGTATTTTGAAAAAGTAGACATTGTATTAACGTAACTGGAAAAATAGGACCAATGGCCCTGTAGTTTACCGGCCAAATTAAAAACTTTGGGAAATGCATCCAGATGCCATTTATTGTCACCCAGTTATGTGTATTTATTATATTACAGAAATAGCCCATGTTTTGGTCATATTCCAATCAGATCTGTAAAAAATTCCAATTCAAACTTGATATCATTGATACTTACTGATTTATTGTATCAATCCACTTCCTATCTGTTATAATGGGAAAATTTGTCAAAGTCACACCAAATCCAGAATCAGATCCGGATCGAAATAATTTCAATACCTTGTGTTGACATCATCATAATGAAGCTGTATACCAAGTTTGAAGTCAATCAGAACTGTAGTTTGGGAGAAAAAGACGACTGAAATTTTTTTTCATCTGCCTCTCTTCTTACCCTGATGTGCCCATCACTCTGGAACAGGATCAATCTGGACTCATCAGACCACATGACCTTCGTCCATTGCTCCAGAGTCCAGTTAGCCTCACTGATTAGCGGTTTTCTTAAGGCTACACAGCTGTTCAGTCCCAATCCCCTAAATTCCCTTCACATTGTGCGTGTGGAAATACTCTTACTTTCACTATTAAACATAGCCCTGAGCTCTACTGTTGTTTTTCTTCGATTTGATTTCACCAAATGCTGAAGTCATTGCCGATCATGATCAATTAGGAGTTTTTTCCGACCACATTTCTTCCTTGAACACGATGGTTCCCCACTATCTTTCCAGTATTTAATAATGCGTTGGACAGTTCTTAACCTAATTTTAGTAGTTTCTGCATTCTCTTTAGATGTTTTATCTGCTTGATGCACGCCAATAATTTGACCCTTTTCGAACAGACTAACAGCTTTTCCACAACCATGGGATGTGTCTTTGACATGGTTGTTTAAGAAATGAGAAGCTACTCATTGCATCAGTTGGGGTTAAATAACTTGTTTCCAGCTGAAAGATAATCATCCATGCAGCAATTATCCAATAGGAGGTTCGTACCTATTGTTTAGTTAAATTCAGGTGATGACTTTTTTTTGGCCAGGCAGTGTATCTTAGGAACATCACCCATACCTTACTGTATAGCTCATCCTGTGTGACGTACATCATTCTATGACATATTGTATCATGTATTGTATCATTTTCTATCATTGACCATATCACACAGTAGCCTATGTTTGATCATAACGTACTGTTGTATATTATATATTATAGAATATTGTATTCTGTATTGCAACTGAAATGAAATAACTTGGAAAAATGGAGAAGAAAGATACACAAAATATACAACTCATGCACAAAAACCATATGCAGGTGACCATTTTTTATGAGAAGAGTGAAAAAAATCAATGCGTGGTCAGTTTGCATTCATTCATTTTTCATAAACAACAGGTCAGTGCAACTTCAATGAGTGGTGAATGTGTGGTTTCCAGGCAACCAGTTGCAAAGCCACTGAGACACATGCATGTTTAATCACATATATTTAACATTATAAATTATAAATCTGTTTGGAGATCGACAATCTCAGTCTGATGAAATTTGGCTTGAAAGGTCCACAACACATGAAGAGAAGAACCTCAGGCGGGAACAGCTTTGTCCAGGGTTCAAATAGTCCAATGAACAGCCAACAAAGTGGTCTGGATCTAAGCCACCAAAGCTCAAACTGACCCTCCAAAACAATTTCTTACAGTTTCCTTGTACACACACACAACAAAGAGGCCTCAACGTGGGTATAAAAGCTGACAGTTTGGAAATTGAGCCTTCGGACTGATGGAGCTGCCCAGGCAGCATCCAGAACCAGATGACACATGAAGAGATTTAAACAAACGGGCTTGAATACTGAAGCGAGCAGCGTTGTCAGGGGAGTATTACTGTAAAGATGTAATATAAACACAAAACACACCCCGTCTCCTCTGCCTGCCTTATTTACTTTTCAGTGTTTCCAGGCCAGATATTAACTCAGTCTATCACCAACAGCTGAAGAAGCACAGACGCTGGAAGAAGAAGAAAAAAATAAATATAATGAAGGACTTCTGCCACAGTATAATAAGACTTCACATTCTCTGAGGGGCAATTTAGGTAGCAGAACACATACCAAAAAAAAAAAAAAAAAAACGCCCTCAGATGGGAATTCGTTTTCCACTAAGATTGTCATCCTCTCTTTTTTTCCTTCTTCAGCTCTCCTTCAGCAAGCGGCATTATCTCCTCTGTGACGAACTGTATGTGTGTTTGTGTGTGGATAGAGGATGAGGATGAGGAGAAAGGGTTGTATGTGTGGGGGGGTTAAGTCGGGATTTGATCCCCGCTAAAAGGACTGTTTGTTTTACAGCTGACGACCCCAGAGTTTAATCTGGTCCTTAGCCGCCTTGCCTGAATCTCCCTTCTCCTTCTTCCTCTCGTCTCATCCTCCTTGCCTCTCTCCTTCAGCCTCATCTCTCTTTCTCACTCACTCAATCGTATCATCCTCTCGCAGTGAGTTTAAGCTCCCCCCACCACCACCACCACCACCACACACACACACACACACACACACACACACACACACACACACACACACACACACACACACACACACACACACGCGTCGCCTTGCCTCTCATCCATCCTCTTCGTCTCTCTACCTTCCATCCCTTGTCATCTCCTTACTTCTCTCTCTACTGTCTTTGTTGTGCTGGGAGCAGTTTTGCACCATTTACATTTAACTGGATCCATCAGGTTGTGTGTTATGCGTAAAATTCTAACATGTTACATCATACAGTACAGTGGGTTTATGTGTAAGTGTGTGTGTAGGAGGCAGGGGATGGTTTGAGGCCTTAAAATGTGGCTGTATGTGTGTTAGGGCCCTTAAATATGTGGACGTGGGGGGGTGGGGGGGTGGACACCAGAGGACAATAGTGAGAGTGTATGTTAAACAGGATGATGGTATTGCAGCAGATGAGGGTCATGTTCCAGGTCTTAAGGGTCAAATCCTGTTAGAAGTAAGAGGGATCAAGGCTTTAGGCTTCTTCTTCCTCTTCTTTTTTCCTACTGCTGCAATATTCAATGACACAGTGCAAGAGCAGCTGTGTGAGCCAGCATGTGAGCGAGTCAGAATGGGTAGAAAACAGCTTTAAACTGCTCAGATTGATTCGCCACATCTCCAACACGACATGTAGTGGTGACAGATGTAGAATAAATAAAGTCAAATCATGGATGGGGAACGAAATTAGCACTTTATCCCTGAACACACACTTCTTGTCTTACATTTTAAGCAGGTAACAGTAAAGATCCAAAAGAAAATGAAAACAACTGCAATGTTACATGGAACATATTTTAGCATAGTCCTGTGCCATATGTTGAAATGCATTTACCCAGATATAGTCTGGTACTGGAGCTGAATTTGGTGCTTTGAGTTATATTTACACCTTAAAATTTGATCCATGGTATAATTTATGGACAGGGAACTGTGATGTCATCCACTGGTTGGATGCCTCCAGTTAGTGATTTGGCGGATATCATATTGGAATTTTTGAACCAAGAGTGACCATATTTGGATAAAAGGGGGACAGTGAGAGGGCGGAGCCATCTTACAAGGCGTCATGGGTGACCTAATGCTAACTAACTGACTCAGTAAATTCATGAAGCACTCAGAGGTGGGACAAAACGAAGTATAAGTACTTTGTTACTGTACTAGTAGATTTTTTAGGTATCTGTAATTTACTTGAGTATTTATTTTTCTGGAAACTTTTTATTTTTTCTCCCTACATTTTTGCATGAATATCTGTACTTTATACTCCTTACATTCTCAGAATGGGCTCATTACTTTTTCAAACTAAACCAGTGTTTTCCAACCTTTAGGGTCGAGACCTCACGTGGCGTCACCTGAAATTCAAATGGAGTCACCTGAAATTTCTAGTAATTAACTGAACAAAAAAAGCATGTGCTCTCCAGTCCTTTTAAAGGATGTACAAAATGATAAATATGAGTTTGTATGACATTTATTTATTTCGCTTGTATTTCGACAAGGAGACACACTGAGACCAAAGACAAAGAGAAGAGTGTACAATTAAAAAGTATTGAAGTGTGACTGACTGTGGATTTATTTCTATGTTTTGTAAGTGTTAAAGTGACACTGGCTGGTTTCACCATGTAAATATAACACAAATGATGTTTATTTGAGCTGAAAACTAAATGGTACCAGGTTCAAAGCATGATAAATAAGCTTTTAAGTACTGGTGTGGATAGTACTTGGGATAAAAGGAATTTGTGTTAGCTTAAGAAAGTCAAATATACATTTCTGTTTTTCCCAATATGTATTTTCACAGCAACTTTCAAATGACATTTATTACATACCTAATTATGTTTTAAGGAGAAATAAATTAACATTTTGCGCTCGTAGTTCTTAGAGTCAGTTATGTTATTCAGTTCTAGTCAGTTGTTCTTGAATGAGTTGGAAAATACTCTGATGATGAGGGCAAAACATGTTAATGAAAAGATATATTTTTAAAAAGGTTGCATTTAAGTTGCTTATTTTGTTTACAGGTACTTACAGTGTTTGTAGGATGGGTCCAAATTGGAACATGCAGAAGATTACTAGGCCTGGGGGGAAAAACAGACCACTCCAGCCTGATTTTTTTTTTGCCACCAGTCTCATTATCAGAGGAAAAAATCAGCTGTGGAAGTATTTGGTGAGACCATCCTGCTCCTCAGATTAATTGTGTCTAAGACAGTGTTTTTCAACTTTGTGGTCGGGACCCCATGTGGGGTTGCCTGAAATTTCTAGTAATTAATAAAAAAAAAAACAAAAAAAAAACTTACTAATAAAAAATATATGGTGAGTTGACAGACACAGTCCCAATCCATAAAAGACAAACTGAAGCTGAAACTGAAGCACTGTGGTTCTGTTCATCTGTCAAATGTTCACTGTGGTCGGTTTCAGATGCTGCAGCTCTTTCATAATTCATAGTTTGAGTTCTTGTTTGTTCAGCATTAATTGTCAGCCTTGAAAATCACAGCTGGACTGACTGTACATATCCTGACCAAGGAAAATCAAAGTCTCACTTTGTGCAGTAATCTACACCTGGATTTACTGCCTCTGTCCATAATAATACATTATATAGAATAAATGTCGTCTAAAATTAACTTTTATTTGCAACGTAGTATGGCAAACTATTACATGATCAGAAACAAATTAATTTTAGCAAAAAAAAAAGTCTCTGTTTTGAATGTCTGGGTTCGCCAGAAATTTGTGATGTTAAAATGAGGTCATGAGCCAAAAAAGGTTGAAACCACTGAACTAGACAGATATGGGTTTCAGAGGGAAAATCAATGTGGGAGAGAGAAGGACCACAGGCTGTGAGCAGGGTCAGTACCAGAGTCCTGAGCAGGGTCAGTACCAGAGTCCTGCACAGGGCCAGTACCAGAGTCCTGTACAGGGTCAGTACCAGAGTCCTGCACAGGGTCAGTACCAGAGTCCTGTACAGGGTCAGTACCAGAGTCCTGCACAGGGTCAGTACCAGAGTCCTGCACAGGGCCAGTACCAGAGTCCTGTACAGGGTCAGTACCAGAGTCCTGTACAGGGTCAGTACCAGAGTCCTGCACAGGGTCAGTACCAGAGTCCTGCACAGGGCCAGTACCAGAGTCCTGCACGGGTCCACTTCTCCAAACTTTTCCACCCATATCTGCAAAGCGTGGTACCAATATCTGACCTGTGATTAAACACATTGTCTACACAGTAACTCACTTTGAAGGACTTTATTTTTGGCTAAACAAACACCATCAGTAAATCTCTAATATGTGCTATTCAGTGATGTCTTTGGTCGGATGTAAACGGAGGTGAAGCTCACTTCACGATAAAACCAACCGGCTGTGGATCAACCACGGTCAAATTAGATGATCATCATCATCACTGAATGTCCTGAAAATTGTTTTCATTCATGAATCTTCTTTTATTCTTTCACTTCCTTTCTCCCCACCCGCCTGCATTTCATTTAATTTTACCCATGCCCATACTTGTGAAAATGCTTATAAATATAATGTTTTTTACTCGTTCCCACATGTTTTTGTGGGTTACCTGCTGGTGCAGGACTCTGGTCAGTACTGTGGAATTAGAAAACAGAAACTTTTATGATTTTGCCTGGTTAAAGAAGTATTGTTTCATTTATGGCAAAAAATGCAGATTTACTTTTTACTTTTATACTTAATTACAATTGAGAAGTTGTACTTCTTTTACTTTTACTTAAGTAAAGAAGTACAATCAGTACTTCTGCTTTTACGAGAGTATTTTTTCACACAAGTAGCTGCCCTTCTACTTAAGTACAGAATGTGAGTACTTTTGCCACCTCTGGAAGTACTGCATAACATTTGACACTGTTGTTAGTGGAACCTGTTATGGAGGTAAAATCAGGAAAAAATACAACTCAAACAGTCAGCAATCTGTCATCCAAATAAAACAAATAAGAACAGTGACTCCTGGAGAGAAAACATACTAAGATGTTTCTTTTCAGTTCTATGCATTTTACTTTTGCTTTCATGCTTCAGTTGATAACAGACTGAAACGTCCTATCGTTACCATCTGTGCATCCTGTATCATTTAAATACTTTCATCCTCCACTTGTTTCTTCTTTTGTTTTTCATGTTAGCTTTGCACAACTTCCTGCAACTGGTCCCAAAGTGTTTCCACACAGTAACTGAAACAAACCGTGGTCCTTTTGATCCAGACTGAGACCACCTGGTTTAATCTGACCTCAGACCTTGGATCTGCACTGGGGTTCAAGGGAAGTTTCACACCTGCAAACTGGCTTTGAACAATACTGGAAAGTCTGAAATTCCAGACCAAGTGAAGGGGGATTAAATTTTTTATTTTAAAGTCAGTGTTTCCAGATTGAGCTTTATTTGCCAAAACAGTCCCCAGAACAAAACGTTGCCATTTTCTGTAAACCACAGATATTTAAATAATCTCAGCATAATTCATCTCAACATAATAGTTATGCCTGTCTTCTTTTTCAGGATGGTGGATACACAAAATCCACCACTTGGCCACCACAGACTGAAGTTTTCATCCAAACTCTTTCAAGTTTTTAGCTTTAAGAGATAAAAGCACTTGTGTTTGGATATTGTTCATCTCATCTCTGCAAACTTCTCTTGTGTTAAACCCACTCACTTTTTTCCTAACTTTAAATATGTGCAGTGTTGGGCAAGTTACTTCCAAACTGTAATCCATTACAGATTACTTGTTACTGTTATTTAAAAGTAATTCCTCACCTTACAGCAATGGTTTCCAACCTTTTTAGGCTCGTGACCCCATTTTAACATCACAAATTTCTGGCAACCCCAGACATTCATAACAGAGACTTTTTTTTTGCTAAAATTAATTTGTTTTTTTGATCATGTAACAGTTTGCTATACTGCTGACAGGGGTCATGCTAACTAGCTTCTGTAAAGCAGGGTTTGGGTTGGTAATGAACATACATCCATGTGAATAACGGACTGTCTTCTGCCGTCTTCACCCATTGGCTGAACACTGGTGATGGGCGATTCACAAACAAATTGTTCAAAAGAATCAATACATTTAAGTGAACGAGTTGGATTGGTTTGTGAACACAACTGAATTGATTCAGCAGCACTTTGCTAATATTTAGTGTATCATCAGATAAATTAGTCAGAAACACTCATTAAGTCAGAGGCGGAGGTGGAAGTGCTGTGTGATGCACTGTGCAGCCGGTTGTCTCCACCATAGACATATATACATAACAATATAACAACCAGAAGCACTCGGAGAGCGCAGACCTCCGCCAAGGCAGATCAGTGGGCCCCCCCATAGATAGGTAGGTAGGTAGGTAGGTAGGTAGGTAGGTAGGTAGGTAGGTAGATAGATAGATAGATAGATAGATAGATAGATAGATAGATAGATAGATAGATAGATAGATAGATAGATAGATAGATAGATAGATAGATAGATAGATAGATAGATAGATAGATAGATAGACAGACAGACAGACAGACAGACAGACAGACAGACAGACAGACAGACAGACAGACAGACAGACAGACAGACAGACAGACAGACAGACAGACAGACAGACAGACAAAAATCATCATCATCATGATTAATCTGATTAACAATTTTAACGCAATTAGCCCATCTGCAGCGCAGAATGACTCTGAACGTATCTGCCAACTAGGCCTGTAATGGTACACGTACCGAACCGAACTGTTTCGGTACACACCTGTTCGGTTCAGTACACAGCTGTACCGAAACAGCACAGTATGTTGAGAAAAAGAAAAATGAAGGAAAGACGTTGTTTGATGTGGAACTTTAAATCCATGCAAGTTCAACACGGACATATTAAAGGAGCGCACATTGACCCAAAATATGAAATAGAGGCGGCCATAAGGTTAAAAAAAATAACAAATATGATGTGAACCTGGAAGGAAGCGACTGAAGACCCTCCACCATCATTACAGACCTGTCTGGGATCACTTCAGGTCCCGGTGAAAGACAACAACGGAGAAAGAGACGATAAGAGGGACATTGTTTGCCCTTATGAGCTACGGTAGTTCTAAAACACTTGCTCTGTCTGTCTGTCTGTTTCTCTCTCTCTCACACACACACACAGACACACACACACATGCTGTATAACAGAGGAATAGAACCCGGAGTTGGACGTTGAAAGAATATAAAGTTTCACTTTCATTTCACGCCAGCGTTAGTTATGTTAGTTATAGACCAACTGCACCCCCACGTATATTACCCCCCCCCTCCCACCCGGTCTGACAAAAAAAAAAAAAAAAAAAAAAAAAAAAAACATCCCCCCTCTGTGTTTTTTGACAAATCGCACCCTGCACACACACACACTCACACACACACACACACACACACACACACACACACACACCACACACACACACACACACACACACACACACACACCCTCACACACACACAAAGTACACAAAGTGGCCTAAACAGTTTGTTAGTTGTCCTAAAATAAGTAATTTGGTTAATTTTGTTATCAATGTTTCTCTTCAGTTTGTTAAAACAGAATACCAGTTTGCCCTCTTGTTAATGTTGCACTTCATGTGGAATTTTTTCGTTGTTATTTTTATGACTGACAGATGACAGACTGACTGACTGAATGATTTTATAACCGACAGAACTGTGATTTGATTTTATCGTTTGTTCAAAACTACCTGTAAGGGAAAAGTGCAATACTAATGTTTAAAATACATTTAGTAGTATTTTATTTATCTTATTTTCTATTTGATATATAGCAGCAGAATTATATTATTCCTGTTTTTGTATATTCTGTTGTCTCCAAAAATTGGGGGAAAAATGTTCAAAAATTCATAAATGCATTGAAGACATTTTGAGGAGTTTTCTTTCTTCCCATACCGAACCAAAAAAACCCCGAACCGTGGCTTTGAAAACCGAAAATGTACCGAACCGAAAATTTTGTGTACTGCCAACGCATTTCAGGGTGTTTGTCCAAATAGAGTTACCATCGCGCATGAACAAATGAGCAGTTGATGCGGTAGTGACAGGCAGCAGAACCAACCCATAAAGATGGAAGACGCTAAACAGCATGTTGGCCCTCTGGATGGAAATATGAGGACAAAAAAAACAAGATGGAGCAGTTGTTTCAAGTTGTTTTGTTGAAACTGTTGAAGGTGATTTATATATTATATATATATACACAGTATATATATGTATATACAGGGTGGGGAAGCAAAATTTACAATGAACATTTAGTTGTTTTTTCTCAGCAGGCACTACATCAATTGTTTTGAAACCAAACATATATTGATGTCATAATCATACCTAACACTATTATCCATACCTTTTCAGAAACTTTTGCCCATATGAGTAATCAGGAAAGCAAACGTCAAAGAGTGTGTGATTTGCTGAATGCACTCGTCACACCAAAGGAGATTTCAAAAATAGTTGGAGTGTCCATAAAGACTGTTTATAACGGAAAGAAGAGAATGACTATGAGCAAAACTATTACGAGAAAGTCTGGAAGATACTATTAAAGAAGAATGGGAGAAGTTGTCACCCGAATATTTGAGGAACACTTGCACAAGTTTCAGGAAGCGTGTGAAGGCAGTTATTGAGAAAGGACACATAGAATAAAAACATTTTCTATTATGTCAATTTTCTTGTGGCAAATAAATTCTCATGACTTTCAATAAACTAATTGGTCATACACTGTCTTTCAATCCCTGCCTCAAAATATTGTAAATTTTGCTATAGGACAGATAGTAATTGTAGTTTGTCCTAGGACAGACTGAAATCCTACAAGACATTAGGATCTGAAGATTGTACTACAATTGATCTACAATTACTATCTGTCCTAGTAGGATTAGGAATCCTACTGGATTTCAATCTCTACTATGACATATATATATATATATATATATATATATATATATATATATATATATATATATATATATATATATATATATATGTATATATGTATATATATATATATATATATTTTTTTTTTTTTTTTCCCCCCTCTTCTTTCTTGAATCTGTTTGCTCATGCAAAATGAAACAGGATTAATACAGATTAAAAATTTATGACATTTAATTGTCATTAATCAAAATTAATCCATGGCAAACCTGTGATTAATCTGATTGAAAATTTTAATCTGTTGACAGCATTAATAAAAAGTCAAAAGCATACTAAAAACAATTAACTGTTGACAAAGTAGTGCTACATTGATATACTAGTGGAAAATCTTTATTAAATTTTGCAATTTTCTAATTATATTATTCATAGATGGACAGAAAAGAGAGATACTAAGGGTTAGCCCTGCTACCACTTACACTTGACAAGTGGAGTAAGCGTACACTTGGCCATTTGGCACTGCCAGTGTGCAACCAATGCCCGCTATGATTTTTTTTTAAAAAATTGATGAATCAGTTCCAAATTGATTCGCAGCAGATGAACAAACCAAAAGAATCAAGTTGGTAAAAAGAACTGGACTTCCAATTACTACTGACCACCAACAGGAACTTTTCTGCTGCATTTTTGACTCCTTAAGGTCTCATGGTCTTGCTGTTTTGTTTTTTTGTTTGTTTTTTTGTTTCTGTTTTTTGTTTTTTGTTTTTTAATTTGAGCAATTAAATTATGGGTGAAAAGTGTGTTGTAACACAAGCACTATTAAACATGTACCGAGTAAAGTATTACTGAAAATTGATTAGTAATGCCTCACACTACTGCATTACAGCAAAAAGTAATCAGTTACTGTAATGCATTACTTTTGTCATGCATTACTCCCAACACTGAATAAGTGCTGTCTAAGCATAAGCATAAAGAGTTATCCAATTCTGCTTACTCTGGGAGACACAGATGTTATTATAGCCTCATTCTTTTCATTCAGAATCTGTATGTATGTCTATGGAGGTAAGAGGTACACCAAAATCTCAATTTATAATTATTCACAGAATTTTTGGTCGATTTCCAAACGGTATGATTTGTTAATACATCACACACGTAGGTATGATACGGGATGCTTGGATGTTTTGAAAATGCCAGTTTTACTACCCAAATACAAATTCTACACAGTTTCCAACAGACTATCTCCTGCCAAAACTGTCAGATGCTGGACTTCTGCCACTTATGGCTGTTCAACGAGTGGAACATAAACACGAGATCTGATGGAATCAGTTTTCACAGGTAAGTAAGGAATAAATGTGAGCGAGCAAGTTGTTAGATAGGTTTCATATATTCCTTTTTTTTTTTTTTTTTTTTTTTTTTTTTTTAAATAAAGGTGGTGAAAGCAGCAGAGCAGATGATTGGCCAGGTCCAATTAGGACAAACTCTCAAGGTGTCACTGGTGACCCATGTTGTCCAGGAAGAGATTGGCACAGAGAATGTGTTTTTGCCCAGGGAACATATTAAAAAAACAGGATTTGGCATTCTGTGAAAGTCTGGTAAAGGTTCATGCTGTGTTCCAAGTCCAGCTGTGGAGATAATTCATTTAGCAGACAGGAGCAGTCTTTACCTGCTTGACTAGTTTCAGCTACTTCCTGTGGCCTGCATCAGAAACGTCCCTGTTGTCTGGGAAATCCTCCTGAGCAGCCTATAAGACACGTCAAAGCAACATCATGTGATGCTTCTGACAAAGGCTACAGGAAGTAGGCGGAACTAGTCAAGCAGGTAAAAATGGCTTCTGTCTGCTAAATGAATTATCTACAAAGTTACACAATTTGGCATTGACACCCACCATTCAGACCTACTGACATTAGGAGTGTCTGTGTTTGTCCAAATGAGGCTGCACCACATTGAAAAAATGACTTCAGGAATTAACTTATGGAACAACCTCAATGATGAACTGAAGGCAAGTATATGAAATAACATGTTTAAAAGGGACAATCAAAACCAAAATGTTAAGAAAATATGATGAAAGTATTAGTTACTCTGTGTTATAGTTTGATCAGTTTGATGTGTAATACTGTTACAAAATGGACAGTTTAATTTTGGTTGGTAATTCAGCAATGAAATGGACACTTTACTTTTGGTATGTATAGGCCTAATACTGTTATGAAATGGACAGAGTTTAATTTGATGTGTAATACTGTTTTGAAATGGACAGTTTATTTTTAATATGTATAGCATTTTTGTGTTTTGTGCAGGCTTAGTCAGAATTTATTTTGATATGTATAAGATTAAGTTTAACATTAACTTCTGGGAGCTGACATGGGAATTTATGGTGAGTAAAAAGACAGGATAAGGGGACGGGAGTATATAAGTTGAACTTCATCTCGCTCCTTTTCGAATGTTTTCTTTTTTCTATCAACTTCTCTTGTTGTATTGGTTTTAAATGTTTATATATTTGAAATAATCAAACTTGTGCCAAACGGTTCTCTTTCAGGGGTTTTATCTTCCATAGGCCTGATAAATGAAAGGCAGCTCTTGTAAATATTCTTGTAAACTTGTAAATATATTTCTAGGGGAATTCGTTATGTTTTTGCACTTATCTTAAATATTTCAAAGTTAAAATAATTACAAAAATAATATCAATAATAATATGGCAGTGATAATAGCAGTCCTAATTATAACTGATAATAATAATAGTTAAATTATAATAGCAATATTATCTATGATAGTGATAATAATAGTATTTTGATGATAATAATAGTAATCAAATGCAATTCCCTTAAAGCAATTTAAAGAGCTGAACACACCTTGACATTTTCTGAGTTCTTTTTGTTCTATTTATATCTGTCTGTCTATCCTCCATGTCTGATGTTTGTAACAAACAACCCACGTAAATATATGTTGACAATTGAGCGATTTATTATGACTGTCATAGCACAAACACCTGTTTCCTCTATAGACTTAATGCACAGTAGCAGCGAGTAGCACTGTACCAAGATGGCCGCCCCGTAGGCATGTCACTCCAATGGGCAGCGGCAGTCGATGCGGCGTCTACGTATATATGTCTATGCAGCCACCACTACTGTAACCTAACTATGGATGGATCAAAACAACCGGATTCAGGGAAAACAGCAGCAGCAGTCTTCATTCCCAGTTACGATGTGGCTATTAAAGAAAGGGCATCAGATCATCTATCAGTTTTTACTGTAGAGCTTTTGGCAGTTAGCCTAGCATTGCAGTGGGTAGAAGGGAATTCCGAACAGCATGTGGTTATTGTATCTGATAGCCTCTCAGCTCTGTCTAGTTTGAAAAGTGGAAAGTCGGTATGTAGACAAGACATTCTGTTTGAAATTCTGAGTGAATTATATCATCTTCAAAAGAGAGATTATGAAATAAGATTTATTTGGGTGCCTGCTCATGTAGGGTTAGAAGGTAATGAGAATGTAGATCAGCTGGCCAATAAGCATTGAAAAATAAGGATGTAGGCTTTCAGACTTCTATCAGTAAGGCTGAAATGAAAAGTGATATTAAAACGCAAATGTATAAAATATGGCAGGAGTATTGGGATGGGAGTGAAACAGGTAGGCATCTGTATAACATAAATTCACAAGTAGGAAAAGGTAGGATTGGAGGGTGGAATCAGGAAAATGAAAGAATCATAACTCGACTTAGGATAGGACACAATGGGTTAAATCAGTCTTTACATTTAATAGGAAAACATCCAACAGGATTATGCAGCAAGTGCAGTGAGGTAGAATCATACAGAGGCAGAAACATATGTTATTGGAGTGTAGGGCATGTTCAGAGCAACGTGGAAAATTATTTACAGCGCTAAAGAAACTGAAACATACTGATTTTTCTTTGCGGGGGCTTCTTGGGAGTCAAGTTGGATACACATATAAATATATGATAGAGTTTTTAAGGGATACTGATATTATAGGAAGCAGTGACGTGCGTTGAGGTTTATGGCTGGTGAGGCACTGACTTTTCTTGAGTCAGATTTACAATTGTAAGAACTGAAAAGAGCATCTAATTTCACTATTCATCCAACAGCATGCAACTGGTAATGCTTCATGTCCCATCAGCATTCCGCTTTCAATTACACTTACACCAACACAAACATATACACAGGAACATATTTGTCCTACAAAGAACGTTTCTTCTATAGAAATGGATAGAGCACCCTTCTTGTGTCTAAGCAATTCATATTTACTGTAAACAAATTAAAGTATAGAGATGTGTGCTACACATATTTAATTTTAACCTTCAGTAAAAATTTCTGTTATTTTTCAAACTTTAAGTTCTGGTGCTTTACTCACTTTTAATGCAGGTTGTGTTGTGATCCGATTTATTCATGTTTTGCGAATTATTGTCAGAAGGAGTCAACATAAGATGGGGTAAATTTTTATCAAAAATTTATATTTTTAAATTAAAAATATACTTCCGTTAACCCAACAGGTTGTCTATCAAAGCGATAAGAAAAAAATTATTTTAGGCCAAAAGTTTAGTTATCAAATACTTGAATTTTTTTCTACTTACTCCCATCTTATTTTTAAAAAACAAAACTTAAACCCATTTTTGGCCGTACCTTTACTTACAGATGAAGTCCATGCGCCGATCCTTCTTCATGAAAAGCTCTATGACTTGGTTGTAAAAGTCTTCCTTATTTTCTCTTAGTTTTAAGAGTCTCTTCGCCTCAGTGGAGATCATGGCCAAAGAAGAAACACGTCCTTGGTCAGTTCTGTTCCTACTGTATGTTTTCAGTCTTTTTCATGCAGATGCACTCTTCTGCCCCGTAGTTTGGAGCAAACCTTTTAGCTCTGGCACTGGTCTTCCATCATTTATTTTCTTCTGTTTGGACTGGAAGTCCAGTTTCGACAAATGTTTGCGTTTTGCAATACAATCCTCCACAGTGAGTCGGATCAGGCAGATCATAAAAAACGCTGTTCTTGACCTACTAGCTTTAGCTTGGCGCCGACTTTCAGCTGCTTCTGTTGAAGCCAATGCAGCTGGAAAGCACCTGTCAGTTCACGTCCGCCCCCTGGAGGTGAGGCAGAGTACTGCCTGCCTCACCTGCTGACTTTTCTCTGCACTTTATTGTACGATCAGCAGAAACAATTCTCTCACACGAACATTAAAGACATTACACAGACTGCAGACAGTCATGCTGTATAACAAATATTTCTGTAAAGTCCATACTGACGATACGCTGAGGAACAGGAACGGGCACGCGTCATGTGACCCAGTTTGTTTTGAATCCCGCTGTCAGATCTGAGGCACAGCTCTGCAGGGCCTCACTGGGGATGTCTGCCCTGGATTTGATCGCGAAATACTCGAATTCGGCGATTTTACTTAATAAAATATCAAAAACGTGTAGAGTCATACTGAAAATGCATCTTTAACACAGGTCAGTGGAAAATATTAATATTTATTTTATGTACTTTTTTCTTTTTTATCATGATGGCAGCCTCCCCTGACCGCACGTCACTGATATTGGGAAGGATTTAGTTTAGTTTTTTTTTTTTTTTTTCTGCCAAGTCTCTGTTCACACTGCAGTCCAGTTGGTGGCAGTAATGCTCCAATAGGATGGCCTGCCAGCCGCCATAAAACCATAAGAACAAGAACTACTGCAACTTAACTCCAGAGGGCAGCGCCTGCGCACTGCGCTATATGGGTGGAGCCCAGAGCCCGAGTCCGGGCGCGAGCACTTTTTTAGTATTACATTAGAATTCTACCGTTTCCAGGGTTATGGACTGTAATAAATTCGCTGGAAGATTTGTAACGTTCCCTTTTCGTCATCATCCGAGACAGATGAAGTCGACTTTCTGCAGCATGGAAGAGGTAAGGCCATAAATATTGTCATTTCATCTAAATAACACTAAAAGGTGGGGTAGGAGATCTTAGAAAAACGGTTCGAGCAGCTGTATTTGTTAAATTCAAGCCCAACAATCCGCCTGGCGCCGGCTCGCGCTCCGGCCCCGGCTCGCGCTCCGGCCCGGCCTCAGCTGGGGCTCCGAAACCGCCTCCGGTCCCGGCTCCGGGTCCGGGCCAGCGCTAAAAAATTATTGGATGGTGTTTTTTCAGTCCTGTCCGGTCCATAGGTGACTAATTCCCCGTGTGCTTGTGTAACAGACTGTTCTATGTTGGTGAGATGTACTCCCCTTTTGGTCTGTAGAACGTTACTGTAGTTACCGTAAAGCAGTGGTTGCCAGAAAGTTTTGCAAAAAAGGAAACGTTGGTGGAATAAAAACCCCTACCTGTGGCTGGACATGCAAGACTCCTGTGTGCCGTTAATTATTTAGCTTTCACCAAGTATAAGTCTAAGTTAGGTGTATAAAGACCGCTCGGCTACACTTGTATGTAATGCAGGGCACAGGGGATTATTGTCCGCCATATTTATTAGTATTCTTTTGATGACTTCTGATTTATACAGAAAACTTCACCTGAAAAATTTCTGAACAACTCGCTCTCCGACCAAACCATACATAGGAGGTGAATGATCTTTTCCAAAAATGTAGACATGGTTCCTGGGATTCATATGGATCCATATTTGAAGACCTAGTTCTTTTTAAAGTGAAATGGCAGGCAGTAGTTTAGGGGCAAATCCCTCCTCGGCTCCTGTACATATTACTGCTAAACGGATTGTGTTGCTCCTGGTGAGTTGACTGGTTTTACACCGACATAGCTCGTTCATTTCTCACAGTTTGGGCAAAAAAATATATCTGTGTGTTCCCCAGGTCTGTCTGCTGCTTACGGTCATGTTAGTTTTCTCCTATCATTTATGGTTTTCTGTAATTAGCAGCTGTTTCACAGCATTTCAGAGTCATAAATGAGCTGGTTTTGTCTGTCTTCAGCGCGTGCAGTGCTGGTTGTCATGGTAACGCAAATGCGGTCTGTGTAGCACAGCTGCAGACAATAAAGATAACTAGACTTTCATACATTTCCTGAAGGAAATGTTACCTGTGTGCTTGCCTGTTGCTGGATTGGTGGACTTGTGTGATGTTAAAGCAAGAAATATTTCCTATTCACTTCATCTGTGAATGTGTGTCAGTGTTTGTGGACTGATGTCACCACAGACTTTCTGTAGACCTGTATTCAGATGAGAAGCCTCTCCCACAGTCTGTGTCAGTCCTGTTAAAGCAGTGTTTAAATAGGCTCCTTTAATTGAATAGTTCCATGTGTATGTGTCTGTGATCCCAGGTGAGCTCATTCATTTTGTATAGAGAATTTATGTGAAGTGTTTGAGCTTTATTATATTTGTTTTTTTATATTTATTGTTATTTTATTCATTATTTATTATTTCAATTGATTTATTTTTAATTTTAGTTTAGCTGTATTCTTTCAGCTTTTTTTGTGGAGCCTTAATTAGCTTTAGTGTCTGTGCCTTGCATTACATGCAAGCACACAGGGAATTAAGGCTCCACAAAAAAAAAGCAGAAAAAATACAGCTACACTAAAATTAAAACTAAATAAATCGAAATAATAAATAATGAATACAATTAAAGTAAATATAAAAAAAAAATAAAGCTCAAAAACTTCACATAAATTCTCCATATGAAGTGAATGAGCTCACCTGGGATCACATACACATGGAACTATTCAGTTAAAGGAGCCTATTTAAACACTGCTTTAACAGGACTGACACAGACTGTGGGAGGGGTTTCTCATCTGAATACAGGTCTACAGAAAGTCTGTGGTGACATCAGTCCAACAAACACTGACACACACATTCACAGTTGAAGTGAATGGGACATATTTCTAGCTTTTACACCTAATCACAAGTCCACCAATCCGGCAAGAGGCAAGGACACGGGTTACATTTCCTTCAGGAAATGTATGAATGTCTAGTTTTTTTTTAATTTTTGTGTTAGAGCATTTTATTAATTGTTTGTCGTCGGGTTGTGAAGGGGATTTTAAGCAATAGAGTAAAAAAAAAAATGCTTCAGGAAAACACCTCCCACCCCACCTTTAAAGTAGGACTTAAAGATGAAAAACTGATGCAAACCATGTCAGGTTATTTAATAGAAATAAAAAATATTGTGGATAAACTCAGTTATATTTGGAAGAATTGATTAGTTTTACATAACACTAAGCAAAATTCATCCGACACCACTAATTTCATCTGAATAATAATCAAAGAGGGAGTAAAACTGATGAACAAGTGATATTGATGAAATAATCTGGCAAGTTTTAGATAACCCTTAAACTAATATTGAAGAGAAACTGAATTAAAACTAGTCAGTTCATTTAAATAATACTAAAAAAGAGGATTAGATTATTTAGTAAAACTCAAAAATACTGAACATAAACAGAAATAAATTTGGAAGAATTCATTAGTTTTACATGAAACTCAGATATAAACCACAGTAAAATCCTTCAAAATCACTAAATTCAACTAAATAGTACTAAAAAAAGAGGAATAAAACTGATGAAAAAGTGAGATTTGTTAAATAATCTGACAAATTTTAGATAAAACAAAGACTAATACTGAAGACAAACTGAATTAAAACTACTCAGTTCACCTAAATAACTTGAATAATTAAAATAGGACAAAAAGTGATGAAAACTGATGTAAACATTTTCAGATTATTTAGTAAAGCTCAAGATACTGAAGATAAACAGAAGTATACTTGGAAGAATTTATTAGTTTTACATGAAACTCAGGTATAAACCACAATAAAACTCATTCAAAGTCACTCAGTTAATCTAAGTCATACTCAAAAGAGGAATAAAACTGATGAAAATGTGGGATGTCTTTAATAATCTGGCAAGTTTTAGATAAAACTAAATGATATTGAGGAAAAACTGAATTGAAATTAGTTACTTTATCTAAATAACAATTAAAATAGGACTAAAAGTGATGAAAACTAATGGAAAACATTTTCAGATTATTTAGTAAAACTCAAAATACTGAAGATGAGCTGAAATATATTTGGAAGAAATGATTAGTTTTACATAAAACTCAGATATAAACCACAGTAAAATCATTCAAAATCACTCGATTCAAATGTAACCCGTGTGCTTGCCTCTTGCTGGATTGGTGGACTTGTGCGATATTCAAGCAAGAAATATTTCCCATTCACTTCATCTGTGAATGTGTGTGTCAGTGTTTGTGGACTGATGTCACCACAGACTTTCTGTAGACCTGTATTCAGATGAGAAGCCCCTCCCACAATCTGTCAGTCCTGTTAAAGCAGTGTTTAAATAGGCTCCTATAATGGAATAGTTCCATGTGTATGTGATCCCAGGTGAGCTCATTCATTTCATATAGAGAATTTATGTGAAGTTTTTAAGCTTTATTTTTTTTACATTTACTTTAATTATATTCATTATTTATTATTTCAATTCATTTATTTTTGATTTTAGTTTGGCTGTATTCTTTCAGCTTTTTTTGTGGAGCCTTAATTAGATTTATTGTCTGTGCCTTGCATTACATGCAAGTACACGGAATATTAAGGCTCCACAAAAAAAAGCAGAAAAAATACAGCTACACTAAAATTAAAAATAAATAAATAGAAATAATAAATACCATAAAAATATAAAAAAATAAAGCTCAAAAACATAAATTCTCTATATGAAATGGATGAGCTCACCTGGGATCACATACACGTACACATGGAACTATTCAAATAAAGGAGCCTATTTAAACACTGCTTTAACAGGACTGACACAGACTGTGGGAGGGGCTTCTCATCTGAATAGAGGTCTACAGAAAGTCTGTGGTGACATCAGTCCACAAACACTGACACACACATTCACAGATGAAGTGAATGGGACATATTTCTTGCTTTTGCACCTAACCACAAGTCCACCAATCCGGAAAGAGGCAAGGACACGGGTTACATTTCCTTCAGGAAATGTATGAATGGCTAGTTTGTTTGCTTGTTTTAATTTTTGTGTTAGAGCATTTACTTAATTGTTTGTAATCAGGTTGTGAAGGGGATTTTAAGCAATACATTAAGAATGCTTCAGGAAAACACCTCCCACCCCACCTTTAAAGTAGGACTTAAAGATGAAAAACTGATTCAAACCATGTCAGGTTATTTAATAGAAATAAAAAATATTGTAGATAAACTGAGTTATATTTGGAAGAATTGATTAGTTTTACATAACACTAAGCAAAATTCATCCGACACCACTAATTTCATCTGAATAATAATCAAAGAGGGAGTAAAACTGATGAACAAGTGACATTGATTTAAACAATCTGGCGAGTTTTAGATGACCCTTAAACTGATATTGAAGAGAAACTGAATTAAAACTAGTCAGTTCATCTAAATAATGCTAAAAAAGAGGATTAGATTATTTAGTAAAACTCAAATACTGAAGATAAAAAGAAATACATTTGGAAGAGTTCATTAGTTTACATAAAACTCAGATATAAACCACAGTAAAATAATCTAAATGACAATTGTAAAATAGGACTAAAAGTGATGAAAACTGATGTAAACCTTGTCAGATTATTTAGTACAACTCAAAATACTGAAGATAAACTGAAATATATTTGGAAGAATTGATTAGTTTTATGCAAAACTCAGACATAAACCACAGTAAAACTCATTCAGAGTCACTCAGTTAATCTAAATCATACTCTAAAGAGGAATAAAACTGATGAAAATGTGAGATTTATTAAATCTGGCAAGTTTTAGATAAAACTAAATGATATTGAAGAAAAACTGAATTGAGACTAGTCAGTTTATCTAAATAACAATTAAAATACGACTCAAAGTGATAAAAGCAGCTGTTTAAGATTACTTATTCAAACTCAGACTATCCACTCCTACTTTGATTATAGTCAAATGGGTTTTTCTGTAATATTATTTGATTGCTATGGTGCACATGGATAATTCTATCTAAACAAATGTTTGGTGTTAGTTGTCCAGGTTTGTTCAAAGGAAGACAAAACTGACATATTTGCTTGAGAACTTAAGACAGTCTCTCTGATTCAGCGGATACTGCTTACACCTCCACTTAAAACTTCAGGACTTATTGAATACACATTAAGTTTATTTACCTTGAATTGAAAGTTGAAAATCATTTCTCCCTCCATGCTGACTTTATTTTCTTGTTTTACAGCCAAAGAAGAGCAGAGGAGACCAATTCTTCACCCCCGTCCCCCGTCAACCCCAGCGCTTTCCCCCCAGCAGTGGGGTTCAGGTGGCCCCTATATGGAGTCAGTGTGGCCGCCTGACCCCCATCACTGGGGTTCAGGCAGCCCCCGTCCCTACGGAGCGAGGGATTGGTCACCTTCCCCCCATCACTGGGGTTAAGGCGGCCCCTGTCCTCCGCAGCCACTTCCTCCCCAGCGCTGGAGTTCAGGTGTTCCCTGTTGGGAGTCAGTGTGGCCGCCCGACCCCCATCACTGGGGTTCAGGTGGCCCCAGCCAATCTCCACAAAGTCTCCATGGGGAGACGGTGTGGCTGCTTGGACCCCGTCACTAGGGTTCAGGCAGCCCCCGTCCCCACGGAACGAGGGATCGGTCACCTTCCCCCCATCACTGGGGTTAAGGCGGCCCCTGTCCTCCGCAGCCACTTCCTCCCCAGCGCTGGAGTTCAGGTGTTCCCTGTTGGGAGTCAGTGTGGCCGCCCGACCCCCATCACTGGGGTTCAGGTGGCCCCAGCCAATCTCCACAAAGTCTCCATGGGGAGATGGTGTGGCTGCTTGGACCCCATCACTAGGGTTCAGGCAGCCTCCGTCCCTTCGGAGCGAGGGATCGGTCGCCTTCCCCCCATTGCTGGGGTTGAGGCGGCCCCTGTCCTCCGCAGCCACTTTCTCCCCAGCGCTGGGGTTCAAGTGGCCCCAGCCAATCTCCGCAAATTCTCCATGGGGAGATGGTGTGGCTGCTTGGACCCCATCACTAGGGTTCAGGCAGCCCCCGTCCACTCTGGTGGCCAATGAAAGGGCCGGATACTGGACATCCGGCCCCCTGCCTTCCTCTTCTGGCGGAAGGCAGGGGGCTGTGTCGTCAGCCTAGACAGACAGAGACCACCTCAGAGCCAGAGGCAGAGGTCCCCCTTCCCTCTGCCTCTGGCTGTCTGGTGGCCCATGACTGTTCGGACCCAAGATGCAGCCCCCTGCCCTCCTCCTCTGGCAGAAGGCAGGGGGCTGCGTCGTCGGCTTAGACAGTAAGAGGTCACCTCAGAGCCAGAGGCAGAGGCCCCCCTTCCCTCTGCCTCTGGCTGTCTGGTGGCCCATGACTGTTCGGACCCAAGATGCAGCCCCCTGCCCTCCTCCTCTGGCGGAGGGCAGGGGGCTGCGTCGTCGGCTTAGACAGTAAGAGGTCACCTCAGAGGCAGAGGCCCCCCTTCCCTCTGCCTCTGGCTGTCTGGTGGCCTATGACTGTTCGGACCCAAGATGCAGCCCCCTGCCCTCCGCCAGAGAAGGAGGGCTGGGGGCTGCGTCGTCGGCTTAGACAGTAAGAGGTCACCTCAGAGCCAGAGGCAGAGGCCCCCCTTCCCTCTGCCTCTGGCTGTCTGGTGGCCCATCACCATTCGGGCTGGACATGCATCCCCCTGCCCTCCTCTTCGGGCGGAAGGCAGGGGGCTGCGTCGTCAGTCCAGACAGAGGCCACCTCATCGGTAGAAGCCCCCTTTCTGAAAAAAAAAAAAAACATACAAAAAAAATTAATAAAAGAACATAAAAAAACCAAAAAAAAAACAAAAAGGAAAAAAAAATCTTAAAAAATAAAAAAAACATATAAAAAAATTATGAAAAATTTAAAAAATAAAAAAAACAAAAAGAAGAAAAAAAAATACAAAAAAAGAAAAAAACATAAAAAAAAAAAAAAAAGGAAAAAAAAAACATACAAAAAAATTATAAAAAAAATAAAAAAAAACATTTTAAAAATAAAAAACATACAAAAAATAATAATAAAAAAAGAAGAAACAAAAAGAAAAAAACATACAAAAAAATGTAAAAATAAAAAAACAAACAAAAAAAAGACAAAACATACAAAAAACTTAAAAAGAAAAAAAACAATTTAAAAAGAAAAAACATACAAAAAAGAAAAGAATAAAAAACATTTAAAAAAAATAAAAAAAAAAAGAAAACATTTTAAAAATTAAAAAAAACATAAAAAAAATAAAAAATGGAAAAAAATTCAAAAAATAAAAAAACATACAAAAAAATTAAAAAATACAAAAATTCAAAACAAAAAACATAAAATTAAAAAAATTAAAAAAAAAAAAAAAAAAAGTAAGTCTAACCCTAAACTTCCAAAAAAAAAAAAAAAAAAAAAACCATCCTCCAAAGAGGGGGAGTGGTGGCGGGTAAAAGTAAGTAGGAAAAAAACCTTTAAAAAATAAATAAAAAGCAAACAAAAATAAAAAAACATACAAAAAAATTTTAAAAAGAAAAATAAATTAAAAAAAGAAAAACATACAAAAAACTTTAAAATTTAAAAAAGAAAAAAAATTTTTAAATTAATAAAACATACAAAAAAATTTAAAAATAAAAAACATAAAAAAATTAAAAAAATATATATAAAAAAAACAAACAAAATGAAAAAAAGAAAAAACAAAGAAAAAAATGTAAAATTACAAAAAACTTACAAAAAAATTAAAAAATACAAAAATTTAAAAGAAAAAACATAAAAGAAAAAAAAATGAAAAAAAAAGCAAACCAACCCTAAATATCCAAAAAAAAAAAAAAAAAAAAAATCCTCCGAAGAGGGGGGATGGTGGCGGGTAAAAGTAAGTCAGAAAAAAAAATTTAAAAAAAATAAATTGAAAACAAACAAATTAAAAAAAAACATACACAAAATTTTAAAAAAATCAAAACGAAAAAGAAAAAATGGAAAAAACATCCACAAAAACTTAAAAATTTAAAAAAAAAAATTTAAAAATAAAAAACATACAAAAAAGACAAAAGAAAAAACAACCAAAAAAAACAAAGAAAAAACATACATAAAAGAAAAAACAAAAAAAAAATTAAGATACAAAAAAACTACACAAAAATTTAAATCAAAAAACATAAAAGAAATTTTTTTTTTTTAAAAAAGCAAACGTAACCCTAAACATCAAAAAAAAAAAAAAAAAATCCCCCGAAGAGGGGGGGGGGGTGGTGGTGGCAGAAAAAAGTAAGTGGAAAAAAAAAAAAAATTAAAAATTAAAAAAACACAAAAAAATTTAAAAATAAAAAAACAACAAAAAAAAAACCAAAAACATACAAAAAAATGTTTAAAAATGCCGTAATTCAAAATAAAGTTGTCCTCCGAAGAGGGAGGGTGGTGGCAGGAAAAAGTAAGTAAAAAAAAAACAAAAAAAAAATTAAAAAAAAAAAAAACAAAAAAGGAAAAAATTAAAAAACACAAAAAAAAATTAAAAATAAAAAAACAACATAAAAGAAACCCAAAAACATACTAAAAAATGTTTAAAAATGCCGTAATTCAAAATAAAGTTGTCCTCGAAGAGGGGGGGTGGTGGCGGGTAAAAGTAAGTCGGAAAAAAAAATTGAAAACAATAAATTGAAAACAAACAAATTTTTTAAAAAAACATACAAAAAATTAAAAAAAAAAAATTAATTAAAACAAAAAAGAAAAAATGGAAAAAACATCCACCAAAAAAAAAATAAAAAAAATTTTAAATGCTGTAATTCAAAATAAAGTTGTCCTCCGAAGAGGGGGGGTGGTGGCGGGTAAAAGTAAGTAGGAAAAAAAACTTTAAAAAATAAATAAAAAGCAAACAAAAATAAAAAAAAACATACAAAAAAATTTTAAAAAGAAAAATACATTAAAAAAAGAAAAAACATACAAAAAACTGTAAAATTAAAAAAAGAAAAAAAAAAACATTTAAAATTAAAAAAACATACAAAAAAACAAAAAAATTAACAAATAAAAACAAAAATAAAAATATATATATAAAAAAGCAAACAAAATGAAAAAAAGAAAAAACAAAGAAAAAAATTTAAAATTACAAAAAACATACAAAAAATTAAAAAATACAAAAATTTAAAAGAAAAAACATAAAAGGAAAAAAAAATTTAAAAAAAGAAAAAAAAGCAAACCAACCCTAAACATCCAAAAAAAAAAAAAAAAACATCCTCCGAAGAGGGGGGATGGTGGCGGGTAAAAGTAAGTCAGGAAAAAAACTTAAAAAAAAATAAATTGAAAACAAACAAATTGAAAAAAAAACATACACAAAATTTAAAAAAAATAAAATCAAAACGAAAAAGAAAAAATGGAAAAAACATCCACAAAAATTTAAAAAAAAAAAAAACATACAAAAACATTTTTAAAAATGCTGTAATTCAAAATAAAGTTGTCCTCCGAAGTAAGTAGGAAAAAAAATTTTAAAAAATAAATTAAAAACAAACAAAAATAAAAAAAACACAAAAATTTAAAAAAAAAATCAAAACAAAAATGAAAAAAACGTCCACAAAAATTAAACAAAAAAAACAAAAAAAAACAAAGCATACAAAAACATTTTTAAAAATGCTGTAATTAAAAATAAAGTTGTCCTCCAAAGAGGGGGGTGGTGGCGGGTAAAAGTAAGTAGGAAAAATAAATTAAAAACTATAAATAAACAAACAAAAATAAAAAAAATCATACAAAAAAATTTTAAAAATTAAAAAAAAACAAAAAAGAAAAAACATACAAAAAACTTAAAAATTAAAAAAAAAAACAATTTAAAAATAAAAAACAAAGACAAAAGAAAAAACAACCAAAAAAAACAAAGAAAAAACATACAGAAAAGAAAAAACAAAAAACAACTAAGATACAAAAAAACTACAAAAAAATTTAAAAATACAAAAATTTAAAACAAAAAACATAAAAGAAAAAAAATTTAAAAAAAAAAAAAAAAAAAAAAGCAAACGTAACCCTAAACATCAAAAGAACAAAAAAAAACCCAAAGAGGGGGGGGGGGGGGTGGCAGAAAAAAGTAAGTAAAAAAAAAAAAAAAAAATTAAAAATTAAAAAACACAAAAAAAATTAAAAATAAAAAAACAACAACAAAAAACCCCAAAAACATACAAAAAAATGTTTAAAAATGCCGTAATTCAAAATAAAGTTGTCCTCCGAAGAGGGGGGGGGTGGTGGCGGGACAATCTAAGTAGAAAAAAAACAAATAAAAAAGTAAAAAAAAAAAAGACAATTTTACTAAAAAGTTTATAAAAAAGAACAAAACAAAAAAAACAACAAAAATGTAAAAAAAAAATAAAATAAACTGCTCGTGGGTAATAAAAAAGAAAAAAAAGAAGCATGTTCTTTAAATAATAAAAAAAAACATTTAAAATGCTGTAATTAAAAAATATAGTTATCCTCCAAAGGGGGGGGGGGTGGCAGAAAAAAGTAGAAATAAAGAAAAAAACAAACAACAAAGTTTTAAAAAACATTTTAAAAAAAGAAGAAAAAAAACAAAAAAAGGGAAAAAAAAAAAAAACATACACAATTAAAAAAAAAAAAAAAAAAAAAATGCTGTATTAATAATAAGTATTAATAAAGTTGTCCTCCGAAGATGGGGATTGGTGGTGGGGAAAAAGTAAGTAGAAAAAAAAAAAAAAAAAAAAATTTAAATAAAAAAGCACAAAAAAATTAAAAAGAAAAAAAACAACAAAAAAATGAAGAAAAAAAACAAAAAAAAAAGTTTAAAAATGCTGTAATTCAAAATAAAGTTGTCCTCCGAAGGGGGGTGTGGGGGCGTGGTGGGAAAAAGTAAGTTGGGACAAAAAAAAAATTAAAAGAAAAAAATTGAAAAAGAAAACACAAACAAAAATGAAAAAAAAATAAAATAAAAAAGCACACATAAAATTAGAAAAATTAAAAGACAAATTAAGAAAACAAAACAAAAACATACAAAAATGAAAAAAAAAAAAAAAGCTGTAATTAAAAATAAAGTTGTCCTCTGAAGAGGGGGGATGATGACAGGAAAAAGTAAAATGAAAAAAAGAAAACAAAACAAACAAACAAAAACCATAAACCAATAAAATGTAAAAAATGCTGTAAAAATAAAGTTGTCCTCCAAAGGGCAGGGGGGGGAGAGTAAGTAGAAAAAAAACTAACAAAAAATGTAAAAAAAAAAAAAAAAAAAAAAAACACAACAAAAAAAAACAATTTTACTAAAAAGTAAAACAAACAAAAAAAATATATATATATATATATTTAAAATGTAAAAAAACAAACAAAAAAATTTTAAAATGCTGTAATTAAAAAATAAAGTTGTCCTCCAAAGAGGAGGGTGGTGGCGGGAAAAAGTAGAAATAAAGAAAAAAAACAAACACAAAAGGTTTTAAACAAAAAAGACAATTTTGCTAAAGAAGTAAAAAAAACAAACAAACAAAAAAAAAATTTTAAAAACCAACAAAAATTAAAAAAAAAAAAAAAAAGTAAAACAAAAACAAAAGCCTGTTTTTTTTTGTTTGGACACTGGTCTGGATCATCAGTGGTAGAAGGAGCATCTGATCAGGAATGTCCTGTACAGGTGTACGTTTGTGGTGTTGTGTGCCAGTGGGGGTCACAGTGGAGAACCTGGGTCTTATTTTTACTGTTGCAGGAAAGACAGAGATGCAGATGATCTGTGAAGGAGGAGGCCTGTCTGATGGAGCCGTTCATCCATCAGCGGTCATTTTCCATCAGAACCAGTAGATCCAGAGGTCGGTACAAATCCACCTCCTGTCTCCTGAAGACCCACATTTACAAAATCACTTCCTGACATCACTCTTCCTCATCCACACAGTGTCAGTGATTCTGTCCTGATATTTCTAGATGTGGGTGTAAACGACATCGGAGGAGACGTCAGTGATGGACCTGTGAGGGAGACCAGGACCAGACCCCAGACCCCAGACCAGGCCCTCCCACAAAACCCAAAATGACCCCTCTGCCTCAAACTGTAACTACAATACACTGCACAAACTTCATTTCTTGTGTCTTTGTGTCTTTTTAAAAGAACCCAGATGGTTGGTTGTATAGAATATGTCATTTCTTGGATTGGACCTCACTGATCTAGTGGTTCATAGTAGAAGATCAAGTTTAACCCTTAGGGGTCTGCCTTCCAAAACTGATTTTACCTTTATATAGCACTATACTTTTTTTTTTTTTTAACCATACCCATGTTTGATATGTGTTTTTCAGCATTATTTCACTTATATCATCTAAAAATTCTTTTCAGAGTTGATCTTACTTTAATAACATATTGGACCTAAAAATACACAAAAATATACTATTTTTTTTCTATGAAATCCACAATCATGGTCAATGACCTGTTTTGGAAGTTTAAAGAGTAAAGCAGGTTGCAAATAAATAATAACAAATAAAGGTTTTTATTTATCTATTAATCATATATGCAAGTTTACATGGTTCCAAACAGGATGAAAAACTGTAGTCTGAAAAATAACTTTGAAAAGTATAAAGTCTGACTAAGACGTACAGAAACAGCAAATAAAGTTATAAATAATGGAAATACTCAAATAACTCAAAAACATATTCATTCATTCATTCATTCATTCATTTTCTGAACCCACTTTATCCTCACTAGGGTCACAGGGGTCTGTGTATTGGCAAGAATCTGGCGATAGGATACAAATCGCAACACTAGGATCATGATATGATATATTACGATATATCATGATACTCTTAAAAAGACAATTTTTTGTTTCTTTTTTTTTTTTAAAAAGATTATTTCCTGGAAGAATTGAATTACACCAGAAATATGCACAAATACTAAACACATTTCTATTTGATCAAAACAGGATCTAATGCTATATCACAACATTTTTCTAATCCTCCTAGTTTCCAAAGGAACTACCATCTGCCTGTCAGACAGTAAAAAGTGCTTTTAGGATGCTTCAAATAACCATATATAATATATAATATATATATATATATATATATATATATATATAATAAATAAGATATAAACAATAAAGAAAGCCAAAAAACAAAAATGAACCTCCGCCATATCTGCATTTGAATAAATACCTAAAAATATCGATACAGTACTTTTTAATATTGATACAGTATTGTGAAATGAAATATCATGATGTATTGCAGAACTGATATTTTCTAACACCCCTAATCCCAGCTATTTATGGGCAAAGGCGGGGTTCACCCTAGTCACCAGTTTATCACAGGGCTGAAAATATGTAAAAAAAAAAAAAAAAAAAAAAAAAATCAAAATATATGATATGGTATGGTGTAGTTATGTCGGTGTTCTGTATGATAGTACTCTGTTCCATAGTTCAAATTACAGGGGGTAGTGGGGGGGATCTATACCCCCCGATGAAGACCCAGACCCCCCCTAAAACTGATTCTAATTTTCCAAGGAGATAAGCTCCCTTTGTTTCCATTCTCATTTTATGGTGAATAATAAAGTCCAATCGGTGATAGTGTTGTACAAGTTTACACTTCACTGGTTCAAAGTTCAGTTCATGCAGAATAAAATAAATTCATTCACCTTCAGAGTTCACCATCTCAACTGAGAACTAGTTAATGTTCAGTTCATTAAAAAGTTTTGTTTTTTTTTTAATGAAGAAAAACTGAGTATTTCTGTGCTTATCTTTCCAGATAAACCCTCTTCATATTATTACCCATCTGTACTGTCCCTAAGCGTTGTGAATATTATTGTAGAAGCCAATAACATAACAGCCGATAACGCAATAAATTTGCCAGTTTTAAAATGTAGTAAGCCAATAACGTAATATCTGGTCAACAACATAATAAAAGTCCTGAACCGATAACGTAATAACTTTTGGTCAATAACATTATAACTTATTGGCTAGTTATTACGTTATTGGCCTGGTTAAAAAAAAAATATTCTTTGCAAATGTAATAACTGAGCCAATAACATAATAAGTTCTAACATTACTGGACAAAAGCTATTACGTTATCAGTTCAGGACTTTTATTATGTTATTGGCCAGATATTACGTTATTGGCCTATTACCTTTTAAAAATGGCAAATTTATTACGTTATTGTCTGTTATTACGTTATCGGTTGTTATTACATTATCGGCTTCTATTCAATTTCACTGCATGAAATTACATAAAAACCCAACATATTCCATCACATTATGAAAGATTTTTGGACGCATTTTTCTGGAGGGACTGAAGATTAAAATGGAAGAGACATGAAATGAGACAAAATATGACAAGACAAGATGGAATGAAATAGTATAATTTTTTTTTTTTAAATTTAGACAGGAAACAATGCACAATATACATTAACCTTGTTACGCTCGGTCTAGGGGTTGCCGAGACGCAACATGATAAGTGAGACTCCTCTCCCTCCATGTCCCTTAACAAACAGGGCAAAATATCAAAAAATGACCAGCAACCGTGGAAATGCAGTATGAGTTATTTATTTACAAAAAAAAGAAAAATTAAATCAGGTAAGGGAATCATATTCTACAAACACAAAATTAAGGAAACCAAAATACAACAATCTTACCAAACAAAAATTTAAAGAAAAGGATTCCCTCCTTGATCACAAGGTTTACAAAAGTTCTAACAAAAAATGTACAAAAGGCTGGTCTGCACACAGAAGGGGAGATGAAATGAGAGGAGTCCGGGGAGGAATGAAACTCTGCCCTTTAAATTTCCCGGCTCATCTCCTGAAGCACCAATCAGAAAGAGCCAGCGCACCAATACCACTCCTGCAGCTCATCCTCAGTCAGCTGCTATCTGTTGGAGGGAAAAACAAAACACACCCACACAAGGAAGAGAACAAAAAACTACAAAAATACAATAATCACAAATGGCACAGCTCATGACAGAATCAACAAAAAAAATACTAAGCCTTAACAACCTTAAAAAGGAGACATGTAGTGTGCCAGGTTCTAGCACTAGTGCTAATTTCCACCTGTAACCCCTGGGCGGGCTGATGTTGTCATTAAAAAAACAGACATTAAAAAAAACTAAAACATTAAAAAACAGTAAAAAACAAAATAATAATAATAAATAAATAAAAATGCATATTTATAACTCCATCTGTGTAAAATATTCATTCACATCCAACCATTCACTCATATGTCCAAGTGAGATAAGATGCCATTGTGCTGTTGATAATACTGATATTCAGTCAACATAAAGCGGTATTATGAGCACTTAAATATTATCTTTGCTCATCACCATCGGTCTCCTCCATGCGGGAAAGAGAAGAGTGTACAATTAAAAAGTATTGAAGTGTGACTGATTGTGGATTTATTTCTATGTTTTGTAAGTGTTAAAGTGACACTGGCTGGTTTCACCATGTAAATATAACACAAATGATGTTTATTTGAGCTGAAAACTAAATGGTACCAGGTTCAAAGCATAGTAAATAAGCTTTTAAGTACTGGTGTGGATAGTACTTGGGATAAAAGGAATTTGTATTAACTTAAGAAAGTCATATATATATCTGTTTTTCACAATATGTAAATTCACCGCAACTTTCAAATGACATTTATCACATATCTAGTTATGTTTTGAAGAGATATAAATTAACATTTTGCTCTGGTGGTTCTTAGAGTCAGTTATGTTATTCAGTTCTAGTCAGTTCAAATGAGTTGGAAAATACTCTGATGATGAGGGCAAAATAAGTTAATGAAAAGATATAGTTTTTAAAAGGTTGCATTTAAGTTGCTTATTTTGCTTACAGGTACTTACAGTGTTTGTAGGATGGGTCCAAATTGGAACATGCAGAAGATTACTAGGCCTGGGGGGAAAAACAGACCACTCCAGCCTGATTTTTTTTTGCCACCAGTCTCATTATCAGAGGAAAAAATCAGCTGTGGAAGTATTTGGTGAGACCATCCTGCTCCTCAGACTAATTGTGTCTAAGACAGTGTTTTTCAACTTTGGGGGCGGAACTTCATGTGGGGTCACCTGGAATTCAAATGGGGTCGCCTGAAATTTCTAGTAATTGATTAAAAAAAAAAAAACTTCATAAAAAACATATGGTGAGTTGACAGAGGCAATCACAATCCATAAAAGACATGACAAACTGAAGCTGAAACTGCAGCACTGTGGTTCTGTTTATCTGTCAAATGTTCATTGTGGTCGGTTTCAGATGCTGCAGCTCTTTCATAATTCATAGTTTGAGTTAGTTTCAGTTGTCAGCCTGGTAAATCCAAGCTGGACTGACTGTACATATCCTGACCAAGGAAAATCAAAGTCTCCCTTTGTGCAGTAATCTACACCTGGATGTACTGCCTCTGTCCAGAATAATATACATTATATAAACTAAATGTAATCTAAAATTAACGTTTATTTGCAACATAGTATAGCAAACTATTACAAGTCTCATATATTCCTGATAAAAGTCTGACCAATCATTTTATTTGGTTTGAATAAAATGATTGGCCGAGCTTCCTGTCTGTCATTTGTTGGTGCTTCCCGCATCAGTTCCCGGTGCCTCTGAATCTGACTCCATTGACCCGAATAGTCTGCACTAAAAGAAATGGGTGAGTTTGAACCACAGGCTGTAGATCAAAAGTGAACTCAGCCTCTTTTCTGAACACTGGACTTTAATACCTGGATTTTTGCCCAAATCTACCACTGAATAATAAACTGTTAGAAACTGTTAACCATTCCTGTGGCCATCAGACTGTTTAACTCTATAACCACATCGTTTTAATAATACAACAATATTTTTGCACATGTATTTATGTATATATTTTTTAATTATCATATCAATAATATATTGATAAATACATATTAGTACATATTGTACAAATTGCTGTTTTAATGTGTGTTTTAATATTTATTATTATACTGCCTGCACTCTTCTTTTGTGGTTTTCTATTTTTTTTTTTTTTTTTTTTTAAAAGAAGAAATTGCGTGTTTGTGTCTGTTTAAATCACTATTGATCCTGTGGATCGGAATTTCATTCAATGTGTCATATGTTGAATGACAAAGAATCTTGAGTCATTCCAGGTTTCATGCGTAACCCCTCATGTTCATTTGCGTTATGTACAGAACCTGCCCATTTAAACACTAATAAATCACGAGTGATTTTTGCAACAGCGGTCATTTTTGTGAAATACTCTGCCTTGCATATTTACTTTGATTCCCAAAATGTACCTGAGAGAATGAGGAAAACATTGTTGCTCATAATTTTGGTGTCCTTTTTTCCCTTGGTTCCATCGGGGTAATCATTGCATTGCATGTGCATTCATGAACTGCTGGAATACTGACTAATTATAATTTCAGGGGAAAACTCTGATATCACTGAGTTGTTGGATTTGACTTGTCTAACAGTGTGGGTATTGGGAAAAAAATCTGAAACAAAGACATGGGAGTTCATGATGGTGAATTGTCCGTGTCCGTGTTACATGCAGATTTTTCAGACACATGCAGATTTTTGTATACACATCAAATACAATTGTGTTATATCTGAAAATTAGTTTCTCTTTTATCTCAGTAAATATTTATTTCTAAAATAGACCTAAAATCCTTCCAAACTTGCTTCATAACATTAGTCTATATCTGGTTTGAATTTTTAGCCCCTCCGTCCTGCTTTTAGGGACCAGTTTCATAGAAGCACCCAAACATAAAGACTCCACACTTAAAGTTGTGAAAGTGGCCTCATTATATTCTCTCTGCAGGATCTGTTCTAATTCACTGAAGGTGTCTCTGGTGCCATAGTGGTGCAGTGGTTAGCACTGTGGCCTCAAAGCAACAAGTTCGATCTGAATAAATAAATTTCATTTATTTCGTTCATGGTTGTGCATTTCATCAGCAAACATTCAATAATCATCAAGTGAATAAACATATACACACCCATGCTCGGAAGGGAGCAGGATGAAGAAAATCTTCTATGTCCTTCCCCCTTCTAAATAATAATAACCTTAATGGTTAGCCAAACACAACTGGCTATAAAATCATACTGTATAAAGTCAGACAAACCAAACTAATTACATCTAAAGATAATACCAAATGAATACAAAATTAACACTAAACCAAGTGCAAAACTACATGTCCAGGAAGTACAAAACATCACTAAGTATATACCTGAGGAAATGATGCAAAAGCATTATACCAGACCAAAATAAGTAAATAAATATGCCGCAAGATGCAATACGAATACAAAGCAAAACGTGAAAACTTACAACTGTTCATATAATCTCATTGTTCTTTCTTTATACACTTTTTTTCAGTTGGAATAGGTTTTTACAGTCCTTCAGCTCATTATAAATAAACCCAGACACCTTGTTTTTAATTGTACTTTGTATGTATCCATTATTACCTGTATCTATCTTTATATGTTGTATATATTTCTTTTATCTGGTTGTTTGTCAGTGATGGGAAACTCAGATCATTTTATGAACCTGGATCATTCTGGATCACTCACTGATATGATCTGGGTACTATTGAGTCACATAAGTCATCTGAGCCGGAATCACTGTCAGACCTGGATGCATGAATGTGAATCAGAGGACTCCCAGTGCAGTGGATCATCTGGTTGACTTCAGGAAGAAGAGGACGCCTTCACTGCCCCTACAGATCAGGGGGCAGACTGTGGAGGGGGTGGAGGACTACAAATACCTGGGTGGTGATCGGCAACAGACTGGACTGGAAATCCAACACTGAGGTTTGGGAACAAGAAGAGGATGAGCCGACTGTGTTTTCTGAGGAAGCTCAGATCTTTCAACATATGCATCAAGATGTTGGAGGTCTTTTACCAGTCTGGTGTGGCCAGCACCATCTTCTTTGCGGCTGTTTGTTGGGGTAGCAGCATCAGAGCCAGAGACGCCAACAGACTGGATCCAATTATCCAGAAGGCTGGCTCTGTAATTAGTCTGAGGATGGACAGTTTGGAGACCGTGGTGGAGAGAAGGCCCCTTAAAAAACTGACCTCTATCATGCACAATGATGAGCCCCCTGTCCACCACACACTGGACAGACAGCGGAGAACTGCTGCAGCTCCGCTGTCGAGCGGACAGGTTCAGGAAATCTTTCATGCCACATTCCATAACGCTGTCCAGTAAACTCCCCTCTGTCTGAGGTCTCTGCTCATAAATCCATTTGCACTGAAATGTCTTTTTGCACATTCCCAGTTGGAATATTTCAACTTGTTTTGCACATTAGTTATTATCCAGATTCTACCCAGATCTTTTTATACTTCTAATTTATAGTGCACAGTGTTTAGTGTTTGCTCTGGTGTTATATTTGTCTTTACTCATGTTTGCTGAGTTATCTATCTATCTATCTATCTATCTATCCATCTATCCATCTATCCATCTATCCATCCATCCATCCATCCATCCATCCATCCATCCTCCCTCTAAATCAGAGGACTTGCATTGCAGTGAATCCTGTGAGGAAACAAAGTGAATCTCAGGTAAGAGCTCCAAGTAGGGATTCCTTCTCCCTTACTCAGACTCTTGGACACACTTCTTTCCTCCTTTTTGTAATTTATGGGATGTTTGGCAGCCTTTATAGGAATATATGTTGTTATTAGGTTGAAAAAGTTGATGCCGTTTGGAATTTAAATTTGTTGGTGGTAGTGGTAGCTGGGATAGTCTCTGGAATTCCCACAAAAAAAAACATCTCAAGGAATAGGTGGTTTGGAAAATGAATGAGTGTTTCTGCAGCTTCAGTGTGACTAGACAGTGATTTTCACCTCGTTCTCAAAGTTTGAGATCAAATCTACTGTGGCAGTGGCTGTTTTGGTGTTGGTATCACATAGGATGAGAGATGCAGTCTACTGAAGTGTTTAACGCCAAACTAGAGGATTAGCTGTTAGCTATATGAACCACCGCTCTTATGTTTTCCAGACTTAGATCCAATGAGGCATGGAAAAATGTAAAATGGAGTTTGTGTTATTTTTATATTGCCTTCATTTCCAGCCCTGGAGGATGCGGCTTGTGTTGAACATCTGAATAAACACTTGGTGACAATACTGCAACTACTTTGTACATTCTTTAATTAATTTAAACCTTTGTACAATGAAAATGTAAGCCATCACTGTGAATCTAAATGTTGTTGTTCTTGTCTGATTAAACTGTGCACTGTTGGCTTAGAGTTTGCATGAACCTGCTCCACTTATATTTAAGCAGCAATATTGTACTTTTTACTCTGCTGCTGCATGCTAAAAATAATCTTTTACCAGCAAATATACAGAAATTATTCAGTGTTCATGAGGGGGGTTATAATTTGAGAGGGAAAATTAACTTTAAAATTCACTTAGTATGCATGACTAGGAAGGGTTTTTGTGTTTCAGTCAGCGGGGTGAGACTGTGGAACAGATTTAATATAGAGTTAAAGCAATGTCCAAGCATGAAAGAATTTAAAAGGAAGTACAAAGACACAATTTTTCAGAGGTACAGGGATGAGGGAGGGGTTGGGGATCACTGGGTGATATAAAGATGCACAAGTATGTACAGGGGTTGGACAAAATAATGGAAACACCTTAAAAAATCAACAAAATATAATTTAATATGGTGTAGGTCCGCCTTTTGCGGCAATTACAGCCTCAATTCTCCGAGGTATTGATTCATACAACTTGTGAATTGTTTCCAAAGGAATTTTAAGCCATTCTTCAGTTAGAATACCCTCCAACTCTTTTAGAGACGATGGCGGTGGAAATCGACGTCTTACTTGAATCTCTAAAACTGACCATAAATGCTCAATAATGTTGAGGTCTGGGGACTGTGCCGGCCATACGAGATGCTCAACTTCATTAGAATGTTCCTCATGCCATTCTTTAACAATTCTAGCTGTATGGATTGGGGCATTATCATCTTGAGGTGAAGGTGTTTCCATTATTTTGTCCAACCCCTGTATATGGTATGTATGTATATGTGTGTGTGTGTGTGTATATATGTAGGTGTATATGTGTGGGTGTATAGATCTGTGTATGAATATGTATTTACATATATGTTATTATCTCCGCCAGGGGGTATTGTGATCAATTTGCTTTGTGTGCTTGTTTGTTTGTTTGTTTGTTTGTTTGTTTGTGAGCAACTTTACAGGAAACCTCTGGGCCCTGGGACCAACCCATTAAATTTTGGCCCAAGTAGGCCAAAGTTCAAGGTCACAAAATCTACAATTTTCCTATCTCTCGTCACTGAGCAATTTTTGAAAATTCATAAAAAATTCCAAATGACTCCGATTAGCCTCCAATTCGATCCACCCATAGCTTGTAACAGAGTCTTATTATTATGTTTTCAGCTGGGTTTGTCTGTTTGTTTGTTAGCAAGATAACTCAAAAAGTTATGGATGGATTTTGATGAAAATTTCAGGAAATGTTGATACTGGCACAAGGAACAAATGATTAAATTTTGGTGGTGATCAGGGGTGGGGAAGACTGATCTGCCTTGGCAGAGGTCTGCACCCTCCGAGTGCTTTTCTAGTTGTATTATGTGTTTATGTAAATCATATTATATTTGCTCATAATAATATAAAGCCAGAAACCAAATTATTTAATAGTAAGTATCAGTCATATTATGGAATATAGTATAGATATGCTTAGACTAGGAAGGTTATTATTGTTATTAATTATATTAGGAGAAAGGGTGGGAGTTTATAAGTTGTACTGTTTCTCACTCCTTTTCGAATATGTATTATATGTCTTATGTTTAAGTGTTTTATTTATTTTCTTCTGTTTAGACTTTCATATTCGAAAGAAATACATCAATCAATCAATCAATCAATCAGCATTTAGAAGATGTCTGTTATGCCTACTTACATTTATTCAAGACCAAGGTTTTCCACATAAATGCTTTTCAAATATGTGCTGTTAAAGGATAATTATACTTTTATAACACAACACCACAGGATATACAGTGTGCAATGAAAACATCCTTAATATCTTATCATTTCAGCCTCATTGCACACTTCTAAACTCACACTTGCCTTATTTTTTCCTTTGTATTTGCTCTTGACTTTAAATTCTCTCTGACTTGTGCCCTGAACATCACATCCAAAATAATAGCAGCTTTGTCAAACGTGGGTGATGTAAAATCCATTAACATTCTAACGTGGATTTGTTGTTTCGCTGCTCAAGTTATGCTCTCGGAAAAATAATTCTCCTGAAGAAGAAGCTTTTTTTTTCTCCTAATGATTGGATTTGTCAAATGCTAATAAGCAGATTTTTTTCATCTGTTTTGATGTAGCATTGCATTAAAATGTTCTGCTATAGTATAAAGAAAAATTATTCAATGTTGATGCACAAACAAGGAGACAAGGATTTACATTAAATGGTATTTCTGTCTCTCTCCTGCTTTAGGGGTCTCACATCAGCTGAACTGTCACCAGAGAATCTCAAAAAGAAAGGACGCATTCGAGAAGAGAAAAAAAAAATCAACACAATAAAATAAAAAAAAAGGAGAAAAGAGGCAGAGTGCAGATGTGTGTTATGTTACAGAATAAAAGCAGGCTAATGCCCTCTCACTTAAAAGCAGAAGGTTATGGGACCAATTGTCTTTCTTTTTCCCCCCTCCACTTTCTGGTCTCTCAGCCTCGTGCGCGTGCTCTCTCTGGGGAGCTGTGGTTTCTGAAAGGTTTCTCAATGTCCTTAATCCCTCCATCTCTTTGTGTCCAGGCAAAAATATATCCGCATGAAACTCTAGAGGCCGACAGGGGCCAAGTGGTGTGAGAAAATGATGAGCTCCTTTTCCAGCTTTGTATGAAGGGAAAGAAAAGTGGGGCTGTTACAGATTAAAAAAAAAAAAACTAATTTGGCTTCTTCCTCTTTTTTTTCTTTGTCTTTACAATGCTTTGAATTACTGCTTCTAAAATTAGACTACTTAAATTTCAGTGAAATTAGAAATAAACTGATGTCATTTATTGCAAGAAGAAGAAACAGAAAAAGAGAGAAAAGGTTATCCCAATTAAAAGAATGGATGGCAGCTTTAATCACAGGTTTCAGTTCCAACTATTATCTCCAAAGCGACACTGAACAAAACTGGATTTCCGATTTTAATGAACATTAAATATCCAACGCTTAAGTAGATGGTGACTGTGTGTCTGTGAATGAGTGAAGATAACATACACATCCCATCCCAGTTTGGAATGTAACACTCACCCCTGGTACATGCATTCAGACTTTAAACAATTCATATACATTTGTATAAAAAGTTGAAGTCTAACTAACTTTATTTTCCTCATAGGGGGGATTCAGTTTCTGCAGTTTATCATCTTAATAAACACACAGCACCTAGTATTAGCAATTAGCATAAGACACATTGGAGCAGTGAACTGCCTCTGAGGGCAGTCAGGGGCCAACGCCAAATCTTCACCAGCACCGTGGTCAGGAGCACCGAAAGTAGAATGAACCTATGTGTACCTGTTTTAACCCTCTGTGGTATGGCATTGCCCTCAGGCAACAAACCACTATTTTGACCCATACAATACCCCTTTACATTTTTTAAGTAAAACATCACTTGAAAAGTTTGATGACAAGTTTGTGATCAATGAAATCTGAAGTTGGTGCTGGTTTGACATTTCATTTGTGGGTGGAACAGTCCTTTTTGGGACCACAGTCGGCTTGGACACACCGCTAGCAGAAGGTAAGACAAATTTCACTTTTTATTATTCTTAAATTTAAATAACGTTACAAAAAATATTTGTGATGTGAACAAATATGTGAAGAAGCATATTTGATTGAGTAAAGACACTTTTGGTCTTTATTTATATTCTAAAATGGTAGTTTTTCATTCATTGCCTCAGGGCAACATCGTGCAGATCAACCACTTTTGTTTGACCAATAACATTCCAACGGGTGGAGATGTGTAGGGATGCAGAGTCATCAAAATTATCAGTTTTTTTGCTGCACTACCTTCCAATACTCACAGGAAATGGATGTATAAACATTTTGTGACTGTAAGGAACATGATCGGGCAGTTAGGGTCATTCATTCCATCAGTGAGGACAGTGAGGAAAAGTGGACCCAGAAACAGGTTTGAGGGACAGATAGGAGACCAGGGTCCAGTCAGTAACATACTGTATGGAATGAACATGTGTGTGCACGTATGTGTGTGTGTGTGTGTGTGTGTGTGTGCAGTGCACGTGCATGCATGCATCAGTGGATGAACAGAGGTATTTGACCTATTCTAACATTATGCCTCCTGGTTTCTTTTGAAAACAGATGTCCTGTCTGACAACGAGTTTGTGGATGAAGAGGAAAATGAAGATGATGAAGCAGTGGTACCACTGGCTGATGTTCCACTTTATGGACATGACCATGATGACTGACTGGCTGTTCTACAAGAGAAACTGTAGCAACAATGGGACGAGAAAAGAGGAAGAGATGAAGCTTTATATGTTCAAGTCATATATCACAGAAAGAGCAAAACTGGCAAAAATCTGGAGCAAAGGAGAGATCTTCCCAGTTCCACAACTGCTGTAGAGTATGAAGAAAAGCCACTCATTCCTGTCCATGATGTGCATTTGGACACCACAGCCCACTGGATGGACATGGATGAAGGCAAATGGAGAAGGAAGGTACCAGGATGCAAAGGTACCTCTAACACCAAGTATCAAAAAAGTGATGTCCACCTGTTTCACATCCACCAACCACTGCTTTCTGAGGTTCCATACAGAATAATACAAACTAACAGGAGAAACACTGATTCAACCAGTACCACACAACAACACACATTCAGAAACACACACTACAGCTCATCTCTAACCCAGTGACAGAGAAACCCTTTCTGACTGATGTTTGTTGAAATAAAATGTGTTGAAACTGTTGGTGTTGCTGTATTTATTGTTTATTTATTCCTCATCTCACTTAATAAATAATATAGAAAACCTTGGCGTTTTAGTCCTCTTATTGCATATTGTTGCCCTGGGGCAACAAACCAAAATCTGGTGGAGGGGGGGATATTTTTTTCCTCCAAAAATAAAAAGTCATGCCATAGAGGGTTAATGATGGGAAACCTTAAAGGAAACCCACACGGTGCAGAGGGAGACGGGTCTGACTCAACCCAGAACCTTCTAACTGTTTAGCTGAAGCACGAACCACTGTGCCATCATGTCACCCTTATATTCCCTCTGCTTGTTCAGTTTGAAGTACAGGACTGAGGAAATATATAAACAGGAAGACTCAGCACTTGGAAAAGTACAATAATCATCTGTTGCTACAGTCTGTTCAGTCTATGTCTGTGCAGGTTCAACATGACCGGACTTGTAGTTTTTGTTTTTTGTTTTTTTTACATTTTCTTTTTATTTTGTTTTGAGAAAACCATAACACAAATAATTACATTAACAAAACAATACAAAACAAACAGACAACAGGGGGGAGAGTCCAACATTAGAGCAGCATCTAGTCTACACATACATACATCACACATATGCATCGATATACCCGTATACCCTTATTCATTTTTTCTTTAAAGTAAAGTTTGAAGGTCCTTTAAAATTATACAAAGTCCGGTCTCACAGTTACAATATAAGTGAGTCACTTTGACAAATTTTCAATAAAAATATCAGTTTTACATCTTAAATTAAATGTGATTCTCTCCATGACATATATATTGTACACTACATCAGTCCAGTCATTTATTGTAGGTATGTCTCTTTTCAGCCATTTTCTGGTCAGAGTTTTCTTACTTGGCACTAACAGTAATCTCAATAAACATTTATCTCTCGTAGCACACTTGAGTTCCTCTAAATCACTGAGATACATGGTCTTAAAGTCAAAACAAATTTTAAACTTAAGAACTGCCTCCAAGAGGCCATGAACACATCCCCAGCCTGTTTTTTTTTTTTTAATCCCTTTAATACCTCACTCTCAAAAATGGTACATTTGACCCTAATTAGGTGAAATATGCCAAGGTCACAGTGGTTTTGGTGTTGGTGACGTGTCATGTGCGTCAAAAGATTCATTCTATTGAGCCATTTCACATAAAACAAGATGTTTCTTTAATATCGTCACCACAAACGGACTTTCTTAACATGGGCAACTATATTTTAAATAGACAGTCATTGTTGTATTGTTGATGACGCACTTCCAAATGGGTGAAAAAAAAGATGTCTTTCACTGTTGATTACCGTTCATAGTGTTTCAGAAATAATGTTCCATGGGGCACCCTGGAAGGTGCTGGATTTCACCTCTCTATTAGTTCCCCCTAAATATTATACATTGGACTTTTATGATCAACAGATGAGGGTTGTATTTGCCCAAAAAGGTGATGTTTGTGTCGGTGGCCAAACTGCTCTGACTCTATATCCGGTCATTAGGTATTAGTTATAACAAATATACTGCAACTTACATAAGGTTCGTTTCTGTTCCTTTTATATGCTTTAATCAACATGTGGTGCGTTACACGCTCAGTATGTAATCACTGGTCAGATCTAATGATGAAATTACAATTTGCAAACTAAAGAATACCTGCGGTAGCCGCTAAAAACACTTCTAAAGCTAAAATGCTTCATTATAACCCAACAATTCCAAGTGAGAATACACAAATGAAAGTGTTTATGAATTTTATTTTCCATTTTATTGTCATCATTGGGAGTGAAAATGTGTTTATATTTTTGGGCCTTTCTTCAGACCCAGTGTCCGTTTGCTTGTAATCATGGGAAAATCTAAAGAAATATAAACAAAGACCTTGGAGAAAAAATGTGTAGACTTCCATAACTCTAGTTTGTCCTTGGAAGAAATTTCCAAATGTTTGAAAGTATTGTGTACAAACATCGACCCACAAAGCCACTGAAGGAAGGAGGCATACACCGAGTCTCACAGATGGATGGATTTCAGTATGGCTTCTTCAAAAGCATCCCAGGACAACAGTCTTTGAACTGTTAAAGATGATGGAGGTAACAGATCCGAAAATATCTCCACAGTAAAGACTGATGTATCATCAGAACCTGAAAGGCTGCTCCAGAAGGAGGAAGACGGTCCTCGAAGACTGACAGAAAATAGAAGACTGAATTTTACAAATGAGCTATGCCACACATGTCTTCTGTAAGAACATCCTCTGGACAGTCATCCAAATAAAACTTTTTTGTCACACTGATCTGTGTTTATGTGGTGAGAAGAAGTTGATGACCCAAGGAACACCATTTGGACTGTAAAGCACAGGCATGGAACATCATGCTGTCAGGGTGTTTTGCTTCCTTTCATGAATAAGGACAATTCTGGGGTGATCTTGAAAATTAATGGAACTTTAAGCGGGACAATGACCTTTAGCATAGCTACAAAGATCCACAAAGTAAATGTTTGAGTGACCACCACATAGCCCAGATCTTAATCCAACAGAATCAAAGGTTAAGAAATGTACCTGGTCCTCTGAAATATGAGTGAAGTATCTCACTATGGGACACACTCCCTGTGTTGTTCTGTGAAGCCTGTTTACACTATTCCAGCCTTGACCGGCAGACAGACATGACCTCTGCTCCTTGACGGAGGGGTCTCCTCCTACTATAAGAGCACCAAGTAAGCCCACCTCTTCCTCACTCCGGGCAAGGAGGGTGATCTGGTGAGTCATGTTTCAGAGGACCGGAGTTAATTTCTTAACCTGAAGTTCTCATTCAAAATTCAGGATAGAGAGATTCCCATAATGCCAGACAAGCTAACGTCAAAGACCTCGAAGGTAACCCCCACACAGCCAACTAGACAGGCATACTTGGGACTGACCCCACGCTCAAAACTGTGTCAGACAATGCAGGTGCAGTAATATCCAATTTATAGAATCTTGTAAAAATGTGATTCATCGCCCAACTGGCAGTCACACAAATCTCTTCCAGAGAAGTGCTCTGAAATAGTGCCCATGATGTAGGATAATACCATTCCACAAGTGGAATGACCAGCTGTCCTGTTCACGAAAGCATGTAATGTGCACACTGGGTAGAGCGCATTAAGCCGTTCATGCTCCTGTGTGGAAAAGGGGGTTGGATAGAATTCTGACAGCTCAACAGGGTGATCTGACAATGCTAGCTCACAAACCTTCGTCATGTACATAGGATTGGGTTTTAGCAAAACCTTTGAATCTGGACATAGAAACTGCTTGCAGGACGAGTTCACCGACAAAGCATGGATTTCACTCACACTGAGCAGAGGCTAGCATGAGCAATAAAACTATTTTTAAAGAGAGTATTTTAATCTTTATCTGATTCATGGGCCCAAAAGGTGGGCACGACAAGTGCCCGTGAAAAGTCCTACGGAGTAATTAGGAGTAATTACACCTTTCACAAACTGACAAATGAGAGGATGCTGCCCTGCCATTTTGTCCCCAAATTCTATGTGACGAGCTGATGTAACAGTTAAATACACTTGGATGGTTTAGAAAGCCAAACCTCTATCTAGGAACCCTTGTGGAACTGTTGAAATAACAGGTCCAGAAGTCTGGAAAGCCATCACCTCTGCATTTATGCACCAGTCCTCAGGCACATGCCATTTACTGTCATAAGCACAATGTGTAGAGGAGGTTCTGGGACTCTGAAGGGTCACACTGACATTATGTGGAAACCCGGCAGTGGACAGGTTTAACCTTTCAAAGGCCAGGCCCGGTGAGGGGGGAAGATCTCCCTGCGCACATACAACAGTCCATGTGGAGGGGCGGGGGCCACGGCTGGCCACGCAGCAGCTGGAACATCTCCTCTAGCCGATGTTTCCTTAGCCAGCAGGAGCTATCAGAATAAACATGAGACCCCCCTCTCATACCCTGGCAAGGATGGGAGAGAACATACATGGTGGGAGGGGGGAGGAACATACAGGAGGACCTGTGGCCACTGATGTGTGAAAGCATCCAGCCCCATTGCAGTGTTCTGATTGGTCAAGAAGTAAAGCAGAGGACACAGAGTTGTCCCCTGATACAAAAATGTCTATCTCCACTTGACTGCTTTCCTGGCCAGTTTGAGCCACCACCTTACTGGGAATTTTCCAATCCTTGTAGTGAAGACTCCCCTTCAACATCAACTCCGCCCCCTGGTTCAATATGCAAGGTACATGTGTGGCTCTCAGTGATAACAGATGCGACCTTCTCCACACAATCACTCACAGCTGTTCCATGCAAGTATAAGAATAAAAGTAGGACCAATGGCCCTGTGTCTCACTGGCACGGTCTGTCAAGAATCAATAACAACTTAAATTTGCAAGATTGTCAGGTTCTGCCGCTATGTTAGAGTCCTGTGGTCTTGATGCAGGAGATCAGTCTCCCAATAGAAGTGGGTGGTGCTTTCACTGGAGGAGAACTGAACTAATTAAGTGAGAGTCCAAATATGACTTCGATCAGTGCTCAATAGTAACTATATTAATATCTCTAATTATTTTAATGATATAAGTTATCAAAATTTGGACCATTTTAAGTAAAGGCACATTATTAATATTTTAAAAATTTGTCAAAAATTCAAAAATCAGTATTTCTCAAAACTGTGAACACATTTGGACATTGTCCCAAGGAAGCTACATAAAAAATTTAAAATGAATCTGATCAGTAGCTTTGTCAGAGAAGATGTTTGAAGAAATTGCTAACGAAGACAACGAAGATGATGACGACAAAAACGATGATGACAAAGACTACAATGATGAAGACAATGACGATGGTGACGATGGTGACGATGGTGAAGACGACGATGGCGAAGGTGACGAGGACAAAGGTGGCGATGATGAAGGAGACAAAGACGATGATGACGAAGACGATGATGAAGACGACGATGACAAAGACCACAATGACGAAGACGACAACGGTAACACCAGACAGTGCCTTCATAGTAGCTCATGGTCAATCAGCTGGTGAGCTTAAAAATAGCGGGGAAGAAATGATCTATAATAATGGATTGGATTTATGTTACACTTTTCTTTTGTTTGAACTCAAAGTACTTACACTAAATCCATCATTCATTCAATCCACAATCACACAACAGTGGTGGTGGTGAGCTACATGTGTATCCACTAGGCCTGTAACGGTACACAAAATGTTCGGTTCAGTACGTTTTCGGTTTTGAAAGCCACAGTTCGTATTTTTCGGTTCGGTACGGGAAGAAAGAAAACCCCTAAAAATGTCTTTAATACATTTAATACATCTGAGGCAGACTGACAGAAATGTGGCTCCCACTCTGCACCAGACGCCTGTTTGACCACCACCAAACATTCACTCACATTCATACACCAGTTTGAACAAGCAATGAATACAATATGTACTAGTATTATCAGTATGACAAATAAAAGAAATATACATGAATACCAGTTACTCTTTGTAAGAATGTGAAGATTTAGGAAGTGTGCAATGTATTGTTTGTAATTTTGTGGTTATAAAGAGGCATTATACATTCTGGAGGAATTTTCTGAGTGGTTAGCTCAAAGGTGTCAAACATGCGGCCCGGGGGCCAAATCCGGCCCACCAAAGGGTCCAGTCCGGCTCTTGGGATGAATTTGTGAAATGCAAAAATTACACTAAGATATGAACAATCCTTTTAGTTCAGGTTCCACATTCAGACCAGTTCAATCTCAAGTGGGCAGGACCAGTAAAATACTATCGGAATAACATATAAGTAATGACAACTTCAAATGTTTCTCTTTGTAAATGTAAATATTTTCATGTATTTACACTAAAACAAAGAATAATTTTACTAAAAATGCAAATAACCTGAACAAATATGAACAACCTGAAATGTGTTAAGAGACGTTAGTACAATTTTAACAATATTCAGCCTATTATTAAATGCTTTGTGTGTTTGTAGATCCACTGTCATCTGTAATTTGTAATGTACATGTGTAAATGATAAACTGAGGCAGAACATTGTTAAAATTATACTTATTTTTTCAGTTTGTTCATGTTATTCACATCTTTTGAAAGGATAGTTTGTAGATGTAAACCTTTTCATAATATAAATTAACTTTTTTTTGCTCTAAAACATAGAGAAAAGTTTGGATTTGACATTATTTCTATATTATTATGTTATTATTTTACTGGTTCGGCCCACTGCAGATCTAATTTAGCTGAATCTGGCTCCTGAACTAAAATGAGTTTGACAGCCCTGGGTTAGCTCATCTGTGGGCTCTTATAGATAGATAGATACTTTATTGATCCTTTGCAGGAAATTACTTTGTCACAACAGCAGCAGTACAAGAAAAAAAAATCTATCTATCTATCTATCTATCTATCTATCTATCTATCTATCTATCTATCTATCTATCTATCTATCTATCTATCTATCTATCTATCTATCTATCTATCTATCTATCTATCTATCTATCTATCTATCTATCTATCTATCTATCGTATGAAAGTCCCTCCTTCAGGGAGTAGACGTATGTCTGCCCGTAAAGGCTGGTGTAGTGTAGCAGGACTTCTAGGAACAGTGCAAGGAGGATGTCCCATAATGAGATACTGAAACGAATGTTCAAGACAACTTTGTGGGTCCAGGGTTGTGTTGTAGCACTCAGTCCACTTTTCAAAGATCTGTTACTTATTTCATTCTCAACCAGTTTCAGACAGAAGGGCTTATTTTACTGGTAAACCAGCTGAGGCCACGACTGCAGGTGTTTCACAAAACCACACTGTCTGATTTTTTGTTTACATTATTACTGTGATTGAAGCAAAACGTTCTGCTTTACATGCAACCAGTAACTTGAAAATTTGCTGGTTTTGGGGAAGGAAGTAGTGGGTTTCTGGAAGAGATACCAGAAGACTCTTGTAATGTAATGTAGTAACAGTAGCAGCTGCAGTGGATAGCACTGGTGCCTCACAGCAACAAGGTCCTGGGTTCGATTCCAACACCAGACGATGGGGGCGGGACCTTTCTGTGTGGAGTTTGCATGTTCTCCCCGTGTCTGCGTGGGTTCTCTGTGGGTACTCCAGCTCCTCCCATCATCCAAACACATGCACTAACAGGTTAATAGGTTAATCTAATTTACCCATAGGTGTGAATGTGAGAGGGACTGTTCGTCTGTGTCAGCCCTGCGATGAACTGGAGACATGTCCAGGGTGCACCCCGCCTTCGCCCATAGGTGGTTGGGATAGGCTCCGGCATCCCCGTGACCCTCTCAAGGATAAAGCAGTTCAGAAGATGAATGAATGAATGAACAGTACCAGCCTAAACCACAGAGTTCATCTGTAACAACTGGACCAAAATAAAGCAGTGTTTACATTCAGGTTGGATCCATCAGAACCCTCTTAAATTTGACACACTGGACCTCTAAACACTTGAACCTTAATACATTTCACTGTGATAAACACCAACACATCAGCTCAACAGCTCATACTTTAAACAGAAGGTCATTTTATTGAAATAGATGTGAATTAAGCATTTCTATTTTTTCAGCTTCCAGTGAAAGAGCAGCAGCCAGCTGGACATACTCCCCCCTCCGTCTATAACCCCAAAGGGTCAAGACAGATGACCATCCCCCAGAGTCGGGCTCTGCTCCAGGTGTCTGTCTGTTAAAGGAAGTTTCTCCTGACCACTGTGTCCATGTGTTTGCTCCTGGAGGATTCTGCTGGTGTCTATGAATGGGCTCTATGCACAGCCCCACTACGCTGTAAGCCTGGACTTTGTATTTACTGAAATGCTTTAATTACAATGTACTTAAATGATTTAAGTTTTGTTACATTACTATAAAATGTTAAGTATTCTACTATAATGGACGTTCTGTGTCCGACACGTGTCCGGATGTTTGTCCTGATGTTGCAGCACGGGAAGGCGTACGGGTGCAATGCTGCTGTTGCACCGTGGGAGGGCGCTAACGTACAATGGCACCACGGGTACAATGCTGCTAGTGTTCTACTAATTTGTAGACATAGTAGAAAGTATGAAAAAGTTTAAGTTGAATGGATTTAAATCACTAAGTTTTAGTCATGACCACACCTCCTTATCTCCGCATTGCATTGTGGGTGTTGGGCATGTTGAAAATGTGTTCTTTTTCTGTGCAGGGGTTCAGCACGGTGGTGGTGTTAGTGTTAATTTGGACTGAATGTGTGTATGCCAGTGTTTATTGGCCTTTTTGTGTTGGTTTTTGTATTTTTGTAGAGCTGCACCATGAGTCAGAGCCATAGGCTGAACAATGCCTTTACTGTTCATCTAGAATTGTTCTTTATTAATATTAATTTTTGCTGCCAAATTAAAAACATTTCCTGTACTAGCAATTTACATTGAGCTGACTTCCTGCCTAATTTCCATCCACATTAAAATATATTAAGTTGAATAATTATACAAAGCAGTTTATTTCCTGTCTTTCATTACTGGATACACTGATTAATCCAGGTGTGTCTGCTACTTCTTCTTGTGACAACTGATTAATTAGGCACAACTGGATCAATCAGTGTGTTCAATAATGAAAGACAGGGAATAAGGGAGCCACCTGAAGTTCAGGAAGTAGTGGGGCTGAGCATATAGCCTATTGGCTTAAGAGTCTGGTCTAGACCAGCTCTAAATGGAAAGAGATAACTTGATAACATGAGATAACTTTTGTTATGATTTGGTGCAAAAAAAAAAAAAAAAAAATTGATTGATTGATTCCTACTAAACCGTCCTTAATAGTTTTTCAAAGTTCAGTTGGACTGGTTTTGTTCTTGAAGCCATTTCATCCAGTTGAAAAATTACTAAGGATGGAAGATGTATGGACTGCGGTTTTGAAGCAGATTCATTCATCCTCTGTGTGCGTACGCCATTCTTTAATTCGATTTAAGACCGTTCATCGGGCACACACGTCAAAGTCCAAACTGACTAAAATGTTTCCCCAAACTGATTCTACCTGTGATAGATGGAAAACAAGTGAAGCAACACTTACACATGTTCTGGTCCTGCTCCAGTCTTGAACATTATTGGAGGAGTATTTTTGAAGCGCTCACTACTGTACTAGGAGTTACCATCACCCTTGACCCTTTATCCGCATTGTTCGGTATCGTTCCTGGAAGGCCGCAGCTACCCGCAGGAGGACAGAAGGTGGTCGCCATCAGTACTCTTTTGGCATGCTGCCTTATTCTAACAAGGTGGAAGGAAGCTGCCCCACCCTCTGTTGGACACTGGGTCCAACCTTAAACCTGAAAAAATCCAATATACATTACATGGATCTGAACAGAAGTTTCAAAAAGTCTGGAAATCTTTTTTAATTTTTTTTGACAATCCTACGACGCATGTACAAGGTCCTTAACAAGTTTAGATGTATGTGTATGCAACACTGATATGAGACTTTATTTATATTTACAGTTCCATATTGTATATGCATATAGATCTGGTGACAGCAAGGGGTTTGGGAGGGTTAAGCGGGTTTTGTAAGTTTTTTTTTTTTTTTTCCTGTTTTTGTTTATTTGGTTTTTTTTTTATTTGTTTGAATACCAGTGTGTATTCTGTATTTGAAATTTTCTAAACATATCTGAACAGGAAGCACTTACACAGACCTCCTAATGAACCCTGACATTTGTAAGACCCAGCGCTGGGGGATTCAACTGTAAATTAATGATGTTATTGCTCCTCATTGAAACCACTGGCAGAGCTTTGAACAACTTAACATAAGAACACTTAAGTTTCTTTGTTTTGTCTTTCTTTTCTGAGTACTTTGCAAACAGCTGTGGCTTTAGCTTGACACCTGACCCATTCTGTCTCCTACTGCTGTGCCACATAACTCATATTTTCTCAATTTAGCTAGTTTGGGCTTAGTGCGACTTGACAGTGTGGGCTGACTATTATTTCTCCACGCTCTCTAGTTAGCTAATAAGCCAAGCTAAGCAGCAGCAAGAGCAGTTTGTTGTACCCTGAATGAAGTGAGTGATTTGTGACAGATGGATGTGATGAGTCATAATCACATCAATGTCTCTGCTGGCCTTAAGCTAGCATGGGTGGAAGTAACAGACACAATATGGTAGTTTTAAGTGCTAATGGTCTCCATCTGTAAAATGATTAATAGAATGTAAGAGGTGAAATCTAAAACAAATGTTGCGTTAAAATGCATTTAACCCGCATGTATAGAAGCATTAACTGTATAAACACACACAATCCAAGAAATATATATATGAGACAAAGAGTGGTTAACAAGAAAGGACTAAGTACTGAATAAATTAATGACACTCGAAACCGTGTACATGTTGGTAAAAAAAAAAAGTCACATCCAGATTTTTACATCATCATGTCTTTATTTGTGTGTAAACAAACTCTGAAAAGAGCATCAGCCAGGATCTTGATTATTGGCGTTAACATGATTGATTTCTTCTGCAGTCATGGATAAAACATGATCATTACATTGCAAGAAAAATTAAAAAAAAAAAAAAAACAGCCCCTCTGAGTCTGTGCAAACCATCTACTCTAGTATTCCATCCTGTTGTGTTAATTCCTTTACATAGCACTGTTGTGAGTTTCAAATGGAGAAATGATGAATGCACTGAACTGAACTGGAAAATACAGGGGTTGGACAAAATAATGGAAACACCTAACATTGTGGCATCACAGAAGGTGTTTCCATTATTTTGTCCAACCCCTGTAGCATTTCTAGGGAAAAAACAAAATGCCCTTGGACCATTACTGCAGAAATTCCAGTCCTTCCTTGCACTTAAAATAAGATTTTAGGACCATTTAAAAGAAAGTAACGTTCAGAGGGGCTGTTTTTTTTTTTTTCCCTGCAGTGTTGGAATAAATAACATGACACTTCCATAGAGGCTGTTACTGTCTCCGACCTCACTTCATTCAAGTTAACTTCATCTCATCTTAATTGGTGTCTGCAGTGTGCATCACTACTGTATAAGGTGCTGGGTGTGTATGTGAGAAATGTGCTGACTTTGGAATGTGATCAGAATGTTGTTGTGTATGTCTTTTTGTGTTATATTATATGTATGTGTGTGTGTGTGTGTGTGTCTGTGTGTGTGTGTGTGTAAGATTTGGACACGTGTCCAGAGGCTTATTAGGTTAGTAGTTCATCAGATCATTAAATATGTAACAGGTGAAGAGTTGCAAAAATAACCTTCTTAAAAACAACAAAATCCTTTGCGACGATCACAGCAGTAGTGTTAAACTCAGAGTGCAACAGAATTTGCTTAGTCACTTCCTTTCACATAAAACAACAAATATATATTTACAATCAAAAAAAAAAAAAATTACAGACGTCATAATAAAAGAAACGTTGCCACATTCAGACCCACAAATGAGTCATTAAGGGACCTACAGAGTGAGAAGTGTAGTGTGTTCCTCCTGTTGCTGACCAATTCTGTTTAATAAGCCACATTTGTTCATCTACTGGCCTCCAACCACCTGCAATGAATCACACAAGTCTACAAGTGGACTAACCAACAGAAAAGAATGAAAAGAAGAAAAACAAAAAACAAAAAAACCACACAGCTCAGCACCAGCCTCCATCTTCAGTGACTCAAACTGGACCAGAGCCCGGAAAAGGTCCAACAGAGCACAATCCAGAAATGTAGGGGGTGGTATCAGGATCTGCAGTCAGGGTGAATGCAGGTTTCAAGAGGTTCGGTTTAAGACCTGTTGGTTTAAAACCATTATGAATGCAACTGAACACAAATTTCATGGACTTCACTGAGGCTCTGACGTCAAGATAACAGGCTTCAAGCACTGAATCCAATCGAAGACCCGACTGAAGACAATGTGTTAGACATTTTCAGGCCAAAGTTTCAGATGATTGGACTGAAGGCTGTTAAAAATGACTTGTAGAAACCCAAGAAACTCAATGTTCAGCTTCTGGAAATTGGACTCTTGGAGCAGTTTAAAGGAAAATTTAAGACCAACCACAGAAACAAAATGAAAATCAGATACTGGTTTCTCATAGTCGATAGCTGTTCTGTTTGTTTCTGCTGAAAAAGTTGAGCAAAAAAAAAAAAAAAAAGCATGAATGGATACTTATAATAAATCATATACTTAAGTAATGCATGACTCATGATGAATTAATGCAGGATGGTTTTATGAATTCCTGTTGCACACCAGGAGCTAATCATCAAGTCACTGTGGCTTTATGCCATTACCTCACACTTACCAATTAATTAATGTTAATGTCATAACCTTATAACACTGACTGGGATGCTATATTTTATACTTAAAAAGCTCAGGACCCCCAGGAACAAGGTTTAATTTGTTTCAGACTGCTCAAGCCTTACATGAGCATTATCTGAGGTTCACAAAACTTTTTTGGAAATAACTGGACTCTGACTGTGCTCCCACATCTGTAATTGAGTTTTATAAGGAATGTCTTAGGGAGAATTTATTACTTAGATATTAAGACCAGCAGTGAGACATGGTACCAAGTTGGATACACCTGGAACCAGTGGATGGAGCCCCTGCAGTGTCACTCACCGAGTTGTGTTTGTTTAGAATCAGAGTTTAGTTGGAACTGGAGAAGGGGGTGGGGGGGTGGGGGGTGTCTTGCCAACCTAATGCAACCCCCAACTTCCTAAACATACTGGCCAGACTGCTAGCAACGGTAGGAAGGGGTTCAAGAGGTGGTGCTATACCATAAAGAAGATTTTTTTTCACCCCATTGTCATTTTTCATCTTCAATAATAGTAACACTTTTTCATGGAGGAGGCAGAGGAGTAACTTGGTCTGATAAGTTTCTACAACCAGTCATGTTTTTGCACTTTATGAAAATATCTGAGAGGACACCAGGGATCCGTCAAGAGTCAGCAGATGTTAAATGTCCAGTACATCAGAACATATTCTTTGCTAAATTAAGCATGTTTTTTATGAACATTTTCAATCGTTAAAATATAAAATGGGCATTAGACGTTTATGAAAACACATATTGTATTAAACACCAACATGTTACTAAGTGTTAACACATACTGTTGTGTTTAATAACAGTAATGTCAGCGTTGCATGATGTATAATAAAACTAGCATTAGCTGTCTTTATCAGGCTAGTTGACAGACTATATAAATTTACACCAACATTACCTTATGTAGCTAAGTTCCACTAACAGACCAGCTATTGTAGTGAAGTCCTAAACGTCAGAAAATATTTGAGTGACAGAATTCTCTGACATTCTTGTTACTGTAATTCATTAAGCACATTTTAGAATAGAGCTCTCTGTCAGAAATGAGCAAAAACCCTTCTGATTTAACACACAGAAGCTCCAAAACTCAGACTCTGCAGGCAAGCAAGCTGTCAATCAAAACCCACATGGCAGCGACACACCTGTCAGTCAAAGCGGTGAATTAACATGTGATGATCAAGTCAGTGTGAAGTAAACATAGAAAGACACAGTGACTTGATCATTAGTTCATGAAAAATGGGGATTTCATGATAAATGTTCCATTCAGTCATCATGAGTAATGCATTAGTACCAGTGTCTTCAACCTTTATTAAGTCTTACCCACAGTCAACCCCCTGAAAAACGTGTAATTTGCCTACATTTTGGAAATGAAAGAATGGGATTTGTTTCTGATATGTTGCAATGGGATCTGTCATGGAAGGTAGCATTTAGGCAATATTAAAACTAATGTTTTGGAGGAATCAAAAGAGTAATCCTGTTTGGTTTTGACCTTTTGCCGTCACACTTGAACACGACAAGTATCCCCCTTCCATGGAAATCGGCATTGGCTTTACTGATACGAGGACGTCGTCTGTTTGCAGTTCCGTCCTTGAAGAGCGAGGCTGGGATGCCTTAGACTTAAACTGGCTCCTGAGCTGTGTAACTCCAACAGAGCAGCCCTCCTTTTGTTGTGTTGACGGTCTGAAGTGATGCGGCTGCGTATGCATGAGTGCGTGTGTGTTTGTGTGTATGCGAGTTGAATCCTTTCTATCACAACTCCTGTTTAAGGCTTTTCATGCTGCTTTGGATCAAAGTCAGTCCCAGGGGATAATTCAGCATAAACACTGAGTTCAGAAACATCATAGCCTTCCTTCACATACTTGCTGAATTCAATTTTTCAGACATTTGACATCTACTAAATTTTCGGAGTCACAGCAGGGTGGAGGCTGACGTCCCTCCAGCTGCTCATCGACTTCAATTTTTGTTTGCTTTATCTGACTTGCTTTCACAAAATAATTCCTCTTAAAAAAAAAAAGAAAATTTAAATGCTTGAGCCTAATGTCAAATTAGGATTGAAAGTCCCCCCGAAACAAACAAAGGGCAGTAATCACATCTACGACTTAACCATTAAGTCCTTGTCTCACAAGTTGCGAGATTGCAACAGATGTGCCACAGACTAAAAGCCGAAATTTATCAACAGCGCAGGAGGGGAAGGAGCAGAAGAAGTGTTAAAAATGTTAAAATGAACCCCACATTGGCCACGAGATTAGAATAGTTAAATAGTACATTAGGCTATACATATCATAATTACCAATAGATAATAGCAGTCGCAGCCACCACCATCCGGTTTTCCAAACACACTGGACTAAAAGGGGAAGGACAGAAGGAGGAAAACTTTCTCTCCAGGGTTTGGATTTAAATAAATATTGGGTATTCATTTTTTTGTGTTTTTGTTAAAGCCATCGTTCCTCCTGCTGGGTAAAGAGGCTGTGGCAGGGCAGTAAGGGAGAAGGGGAGGCTCTATGTGAAGTTCTGGAGGGGTTGGCTGACCCTCATGCAGGCCCAGTAGAAGGCCCGGGCCAGGGTGACGAGGACCAGCAGGAGCAGCACCGCCCATGAGGCATAGATCCCCGGGTAGGTCTGAGCCTTCAGCCATGTTCCAGCCTCAAGAGACAAAGACAGAGAGAAAAAGAGAGTTTTACAAATCCACCTCGGTATGGAAATGTGGTCATTTAAGCCCATTCTGAGCATGTTATGCATTTAGCCTGATTGGACTTGAGCCGTCTCATTACAACTGCCATCAGTGCTAAAGCTGTAATTATGGATGTCATGTGCATGGATTATGTGGGTCATGTGACTGCAGCCGACCCCTTCTAATGCACAAGCTGCAGGTCAAAAACGATCCACATTTACACTCAGTGTTATGTTACGCATGGCTGTGTTTTTTGCTTGAAAAAAAAAAAAAAAACACCAAAAAATAACCATAAACTCAATCACATGACACTATCCTTGTATCTTAATTTATTCATGGAAATTTGTCAATTACAGGGAGGTCTTTGAGAACAAGTTCTTTAACCCTTTAATTGATGCAGTGACTAGCTACTCATTTATTCAACAACCATCAGCTTGACAGAGAGCATCAATGTGGTTCAATGGAAAAAGGTCATGTGGTCTGATCAAGGTTATTATCGTTAACGAAAACTAACAAAATGATGAAAACTAGATTTGAAAAAACATTTTTGTTAACTGAAATAAATAAAAACTATAATTAAAAGAAAAAATGATAACTAACTGAAACTGTATTGTGTGCTTACAAAACTTAACTAAATGTATAAAAATTATGGATAAATTCCCTTCGTTTTCGTCTTTGTCAACGTCGGATTGATACGAAATCAATTTATTTTACTCGAGCAATTTTAGCTGGTGTCACTATACGGCACTCCATGGTCTGTCACTTCTCGTCACTTGTGGTTTAGAGTCATCTTCTGGTCCCCACTCTACCTGGAAGCATGGAGACTAAAGTTGGGAGAAAGCAGCAGAGTCCTGTCTGGGATTTATTTGGATACGATGGCGAAGAAGATAAAAGATACGAGAAAACTAAAACTAAACTATAACTAAACTAAAACTAAGCATTTAGAAAATAATGAAAACTAATAAAAACTAGCAAACCTGCTCTAAAAACTAATTAAAACTAACTGAATTAGAGAAAAAAAAAGTCAAAACTAAATAAAACTAAACTATAATGAAAAATCCAAAACTATTAGAACCTTGGGTCTGATGAGTCCAGATGAAGTGATTACCCATCATGCCTAGTGCCTACAGTCCAAGGCTGTGAGTACAGTGTTATGATCAGTGGGCACTTACTTATATTAAACTTTATCTTAGTAAAAAATTCCATTTTACTTTGCACATTACAGCTTATTGTTGCATGTTACTGTTTTGATATATATATATATTTTTTTACCAGTTCTGTTTTTATACTTCAAATTTATTATGCATAGTGTGTTTGTGTTCTAATTTTTATTCTGGTATTCTATTTTTACAGTCTGTCATGCTGCTGCTGCTGCTGCACAAAAATTTCCCAGTTTGGGGTCAATAAAGTCTATCCATCTACTTCAGTTGGTCAGGTCTAGGTTCAACAACATTATGTGTCCTGAAAATGACAGAAATAAATGTTGTGACAACGCATAAAAGTATAAAAATTTCACAGCAAATGCAGGCCATAATAAAAACTAAAGGAGGTCCAACTAAACATCAGAATGTGGGACGTTTTTTTTTAGCCAGGCTGTGTATAATCAGTCCAAGAGAAAGGCTGCACGAAACTAGAAGAAAATCCATCAAGGTTTTCCTGAGACGTCACATTCATAAGACTGGACAGACATGACGTCCCAGTGACCTCCAAACAGCCCCATCTGTGAGGAAAGTTACCCAGTTAGAGTAGGTCAATCAGATCTAGTGCGTAGGAATGACAATATCTGGATCCTCATTTATCCTGGTCTCAGCAAGATCATCAATAAAGTAGGAAAATGTGTCACTGTTGCCAGAAAATACTCTTTTTTTTGTAACTATAGTTATGCAAAGTGTTAATTCATGAGTGTCATCTCATTTCAGGTACGCCTAAGTTATGGGATATGCTACTAATGACAAAACTGCCAACAGAAGTGTCCGGCATCAGGCTGTCAGGTTAGTGTGGAGTAACGTCCTGGTTCTCTGTACAAGACTTATGCTGCCTTCCCGTGCTGTGGAAATTATGGTAGATACTAGTTACAAACTGGGAAATTGGACCTGAACGCCCCCTCACGTCATATTTTCCACAGGAGAACTGGGAAAAAAAATGTGATGTATGAGCTGCCAAGCTGAAAATAACCTTTGACCTTTTCAACATGGCGGAGAGCAACGAGGGATTCACGGCCAATGATAAACAATGCTTTTATTAACATTCTGCTGCTGTTAGCTGATGATTTTGCACATTTATAGTATATATAATTTGCAAAAAAAAAAAAAGTACAAAAATGCTGTAGCAGATGAATTAACACGTTCAAAACTGTTTTACCCAAGCAGCAGGTCACAAAAAACTGTGTGTCAGCCATTTTTCATTTCACTACAACAAAAAAAGCATTTGAACGCAATGCACTGGTAATTTCAAATTCACTGGTGGAAAGAATCATTTTCCTGATAGCACATGAAAGCAGCGTTAGACTTGACTACAGTTTACTCCTATTCACAGAGGAGGCAATATTGTTAGGGACATCCCATTTCACTTTATGAACAGTTACAATATTCAGATCATTTCACATGTCTATGAACCAACTACCATTTAATAATTGTAGTTTTCTAAGAAATTCAGCTCTGTTCAGAGCCTCACATACTTCAAGTATTAACTAACAACCCCACACACCCCACAATCATAACATTCCATTACAATTGCTCAGTTTGGGATCAATAAAGTATATCCATCTAAAAACACATCTAGTTTTACCTACATGACTTACGATTACTTGGAAATCAGTAATCCAAACAATGTTTTGCATCTAGAATGAACATTCTATTTTGGTATTTTCTACTTTTATGTGTATTCATATGCACTTGTCTTCTTTTGATATCATAAACTAGCAACTGCACTGCTGTAAGATAATGGGGATCCAAAAAACAAACTACCATTTTTATTTCACCTTTGTTGCATTAGTGAATACATAAAGATTTTAGATTATTTCATGAGGTTTATACACATGTTAAATGGGATTAAAACACTATATATATATATATATATATATATATATATATATATATATATATATATATATATATATAAATAATGTTAATACAATAAACTGATTTGATTAAAAAAAGATATATAACCAAAAAACTATGAAATTAAAAAATAAAAAATGAAAACAATTTTCCTTCATCAAATACAAGGTATTTAATTAATACCTGGAATATTTAATATTTAAGGTATAGTAAAAAAAAAACAAAAAACAAAACACTCGACTAATGGGTCTTTTTTTTTTCCTCCTATGCTGTGCATTACAGGGTAAAGATACAAAATAAAAACAAAGGACAACTGAAAACAAGGCTATCTGGGATACTGAATACTAAAATTAATTCACTGCAAAGATAAAGAATATGGAAACCCAGTCGACTCCTGTTTGCTATGCAACAAAGGGTTAAAGTGACAGTAAAAGGATGAGGTCTGTTCACGCTGATATTAGGGATTTTTCCAATAACAGCAGCATCACGTTGAGACGTTGAATCAGATCAAACACTGACTTTCATTTATGAGTCTCTGAGAATGGATAATAAATCCACCTGCAGAATCCTAATGCAATTGTACATTTTTCCTCTTTCAAATAACCACATTTTCATGAAACAGTACAAGTTGTGCTCGTATTTAATACTTAAATACGGCTGAGGCTAAGAGAGAAAATTGCTTTCCCATCAAGTATTAAGTGTGCAGCTGCTCAGAAGAAAATCATTTAATGAAGATGGCAAAAGTGACTTTGAGAGAACCCACAGGGATTTTTGGGAGAATATTGAAACATGAATTCATGTTTTACAGTCACACAAGAGTGCGGCTAATTTCTGTTAAATATACGAGGCCTGATTCATGGACATTCTTTTATATACTTTGCCTTTTCATGGGTTTCATCAAATTTTCTGAAATGCTTTATTCTTTTTGATGCTGTCATCTCCTTATGGATGGGATAATTAAAGCTGCCTAACATTACTCATCCATTTTCTTTTCTATATCCAGAACAAGTCAGTGATAGTGCTTCTGTGTAGTTGGCTGCACAGACGCACAGTTACAACGCCAGGAGAATAAACAGGCAGATGTTGTTTATAGCAGTTAAAGACACTGACAGGCAGCTGTATCCAACCATAAGGTAATCAAAACTGGTAAAGCAGGCCAGAAAAATATCAAACACAGAGGACAGAAATGTATATTCCCATGTCAGATGGTCGTTCTACTTCCTGTAAATGATGTGCAAAGTTTTAATGACTCAGTCTGCTCTCTGGGGACTTCTTTGCATTTAACTGTCTATGAGTGCTGAGTGGATTACACATCATGGCTACAGAAAGTTACAGCTGTTACGCTGATAAATCTTAAGACTCCCTTTATTTCTTTACTACCTCCATTTAAAACGGGCTTTTTTTTTTCAGCTAATTAAATGTGGTGTGAAAATCAAGTCTGCTCTGTGACCGGTCTTGGGTTCCAGCACTAAATTTTATTAATGCAGCAGACACCTACAGAGATTAAACCATCAAAACATAGCTTTGGTGCCATTTTTATGACTAAAACTGGGTTTTTATTCAACGCCATTTCAATACATTCTGTGACATTAAATGCTACTACAGCAGATCTATGCTATATCAATAACACACAGTATATTTATTCACTGCTGTTTGATTACTGCTCTCTATTCTGGCAGGCATGTATTCATTTTCTGCTCTACATGCCAACACTCCTCAGTGTGCTTTTGTGTTCATCTTGCGCCCTCTGCTGTCCATAAAGCAGAAATGTCTCCACTCTGTAGCTCCTACTCTGTGCATCTTTGCACGTTTTCACTCCTTTTTAACTGTCTATAAAATCCCAAACAGTAATTACGGGCTTATTTCACTCTCTTCATAAAAGGAAAAGCTAGTAACGCACAGTATTATATCCACTATGAACCTGGAACAGTTGTGGGCACAATTAGAGAAGGAAAAATGGAAATAAAGGTAAGATGAAGGTCAAAACCCAGTGGCAGTAACTGTTTGGTTTTACAGATGGATACCAAGGCTGCTGCTGCTGCTTACAGTTATAACTAGACTGTGTTTGTGCTGTATCTCGCTGACAAATAGAGGCCTGTCACAGTGTCTGGAGAGCAGCTGCAAGCTGCACCACATCCATGTTAAACAAGTGACAACAAAAGGACAGATTATAATCGTCTCACTGCCTTTCTTTCCTTCTGTTTTTGTGTTTGTAAAACTTCAAGGGGAAGCTAAAGGACACAGTTTACAAAAGAGAGGCATGTTTTGTGGTAAATTGCCGATTCCACAACCGATGAAAACTTGTTTCCTGTGCTCAATGGTGGGTTTGGTGTTCATGTGAAGAAGGAAAAGCATATTGTATCACAGCGTCTACTTACCATCAGGCCGGCGGTGGAGATGCTAAATAGCAAGCAGAGTAGAAAACACCACAAGCTCCGCCTCCTGGGATACCTCTGACCAATGGAGGAGCTGCAGAAGTGATGTGGGAAAGAAATGCTTGAATAAATAGAAAAAAAAAAAAAAAAGCACAGTAATTGTAGTACACGTTGGGCTGGGTATTGAGAATATCAATACAATACTTTGGCTTCGGCGCCAGGTCCTGAATGAAACCTTGTTTTTACAGGTTCAAAGCTGATTCATTCCATGAAAAATATAAACCAACTTATCAGAGTGTGGTTTAACAAAACTTGTCTGTTTCCACTTAGTTTAATGATACAACACCTTAACATTTTCCCACTCAGTGCTTTAAAACATACAAAATGGGTCTACTACTACAACTTGAATTTGGTAACATAATGTCATTAAAAAAATTTTTTTTTAAAGTTGTGGGGACATGATACACGCACTGATCTTGATCAGATTTACTGCTTATTAGCATTTTGTATTAACTACAATTTGTAACAATTCCATAAAATCCACAGAATCTTTCCAGTTTTTTAGTGCCATAAAAGTATAAAGTTCAGCACCAAACCCAATGTAACACTATGAACTCAAACTAAATATATGGCAAATGAACCAAAACATGGCTGTACAAACTACAATTCTATTTGTCTGACTTTCTATTTCTAGATGGTAATACAATGAGTAATGAAACACAAGGTGATGTTCATGTAATAACTGGTGTTTTTACATACAGCAGGTAGTCTGATTAGAAGTACATGACTTTAATAAGGCTACAGGGCCCAGAGAGGCTGTGCTTTAGCAATTTTAGAACAGCTCAGGGGCGTTGTTAGGCACACTGCAAAGCAACAAATACACTTTCTTCTGCCAAGCAATGTAGTTCCTCTGTGACGCTGAGCAAAATGGTTGCCCAGCAACACCCCAACGCAGGGGAAAGTACACTTTAAGACAGGAGTGAATACTTTGTTACATGGCTATCGCCATTAATTGTGCATCTGCAGAAATAGCTTTCAGTGGAGTTCTGTCGGTGCAGACCTGTTGATTTCAGGTGGATTTGAATTGTGTGATGACAGAAGTCGACATTACTCCAGCGTTTTCTGTTGTCACTTCCTCATTTTCCCTCTCATTCATTCCCACATCTGTATTTCTTAGCTCCTTCCTTGATCTTGGCCATCCCTTTATGTCATTCAATTTTGTAACAACTGAAATTTTTAATACACATCGACTCTTCTGTGGCTCAGCGACTGAGCCAGTTTACACGACCATAAAAATCTGATAAATGTTAGTAATCAGATAATTGTAATAATAAGATTTGACACGTTTACATGCACTTAAGAAATGTGATAATCGTAAACCCTGGTTTAGACGTCCCAATCCATTATTGGATTTCTTTCAAAGCACATACACAGCTAGTGATGGCAGACTTAAACTTCCTGTTATTGTCTTCAGCTCATGTTTGACTACTTAACTTCCGTTTTCTATGATTTCAATTGTCTTTACACATGTGCCGATATAAAAGAATGAAATAAATCAGATTAACCTGTAAACATGCAGGAAGACAGAGTATTGAGGAGAAATCCAAGTGTGTTAATTTGATTTAGTATAATCAGATTGTGCTGTTATCTGATGAAACAGATCAGATTATGACATTTACATGATCAGTGGAATAACTCCAGAAACCGAATAATGATCAGAGTATTAGTGTGTGTGTAAATGGTCTCAATGTAAAATGGATCTATAAATAGATTATTTATATAATATTTATAATTATACAAGATGGATAATGAAGATGATACAGCACAAATTCAAGGGCACATTTTTGGGCTATTTTGGGTCTGTCTTTGGGTCTGTCTGTATTTGGGACAGTCTGATAAATTCTTTTGATGACGATGTTACTTTCACTTAGATGTTGAGTTCAACTGTTTCTAAAAATGTGAACCATAGTTAATGTCACATATGCAAAATGTGTTTTGATTTCCTTAGAAGGTTTTTGGGGTAATGCAGGTATGATATTGGCTTTATCTTGCTACAAACCATCACCATATTGGACTAAAAAATCCACTATCAGTTGACTTATAGGTTAGATAGAATGAAAATATACATGGCACAGGAAACATGGATGAATGGGAGGAATAAGTTTTCATTTTTGACACTTCAATACTTGGGTTAAAATGTGAACAAAAGCCCAATGCAGCAAAGATATCTATAAATTTGCTGAATTATTACTCAACAATAAATTATTTGAAGCAATTGCAAAAATGTTCATTGTGATAAATCCTATCAATTTTTATATCCAAGTATTGCATAGAATTTACAATCAATCTGCCAGTCTGTGATTATAAGGGATATACTTTTTGCAACACAAACACTTTTAAAGTGAAAAATAGGACCAATGTCCCTGTATCTCAGAGTCATGTTCTGTCAAGAATCAATACCAAGTTGAATTTGTGAGGTTGTCAGGTTCTGCTGCTATGTTAGACTCCTGTGGTCTTGATGCAAGCGATCGATCTCCCAATAGAAGGGGGTGGTGCTTTCACTGGAGGAGAACTGAACTAATTCAGTGAAAATCCATATATAACTTCTATGAGTGCTCAATAGTAACTATATTGATATCTTGAACCATCTGCATGCTATAAGCCACTAAAATAAGGACCATTATAAGTAAAGGCACATTTTTAATACTTTAAAAATTCAAAAATCTGAATTTCTCAAAACTGTGAACAAACTTTGCAGATATTGTCCCAGGGAAGCTACATAAAACTTTTTTTTTAAATGAATCCGACCAGTAGTTTCATCAGAGATGTTTGAGGAAATTAATAATGAAAGCGACACCGGACACAATGCCTTCACAACAGTGCATTAGGCAGAAATGGAGGAACAGGGGGTGTAAAAAACAAAAAAAACCCAAAACAGGGTGTGTAATACTCCGGCAGCTGTAAAAGCGACGGACTAAAACTACCACCCAAAAATTGTGTTACATAACTTTGGTCTTCCATGTGCTTTCAACATGATTGACTTCACAGTATTAGTTTGACATCTGCACTTTCCACACAAATTAAAACAGACTTTCAGCGAGGCTCAGTCTTGCTGACATCTTAAATCGTGCATGTCATCAGGAAGTGCAGGCGGATCCAGGGACCCTCTAGAGTTAATTGATGATTCACTTCATTTTTGTGAAAAATAAATGGATTTACCCAAAATTAGGCCATGACAAGGTAAGAGAACATTATATTGATAATTAGCACGGCTTTGAGCAAGCTGTGCACCATTTTTTTGGTTGTGCTTTTCAAAAATTAACCGTGCAAATCATGGGTACACGGCTCGCTTCCTAATACACTGTTTCACAACAGCTCATGGCCAATCGGCTGGTGAGATAAAAATAATGCTAACAATTAGACTAGGCTTGGACCCTGATTATACAACTGCATGGAACTGTCAATCATACATGGTTATTCCTGTCATTCCTACTGATTTTTAAAGAGCTTATGGAGATGGTGATGAAAGAATATGTGCTGTAATACAGTTCAAAGAAAAGCAAAAAACAACATACACATGCACTTAATCCGATGGATCGGAGACCTCATGATATGAAGATGAGGAAATACAGCGTGCAGTGTGGGAAAAGTGAGGTGCTGTACTTGAGGTTATGTGCAAAGTCACAAGAACAGGTCACTGGTCTGATTCACAGATAAATGTGTTACATGCCCTGTACTAGATAAACACCATGACCCTGTTCAGTGGGCAACAAGAAAAGGCCTGTATGAAAAAGGGCACAGGTGAGTGAATAATATAGATACTTACACTTTCCTGCAGTGTGGGCACCTGGCCAGCGTCCGGTCTGTGAACTCTGTCCACTGAAATTACAACAAGAGATTTGATCTCAGAGGGAAAAGCACCAAATTATCAGCTGGATGAACATGAATGTAGTATTCACTGCAAGTCTTTTTTTTCCCCTCCTTTTGATATTTCCAGCAGTGATTAATAAGTTTCAGCTGCCACAAATTCTTTAATCCTAACTGATGCAGTGAGTAGCTTCTCATTTCAATAACCATCAGCTTAATTGAGAGCATAAAGAATGGATGCTAGGATTCATCAGGTCAAATTGTGGGGTGGTTCAGGAAGCATGAGACATTTTCGCACATGACTGACTGAACACCACAGATCAAACCTGAACATCACAGATCAGACATGAACACCACAACACCACAGATCAGACCTGAACACCACAGATTAGACCTGAACATGACTCACAACCACTACACAGTGGTCCGACTCATCATCATTAATACAAGATCTTGGCCAAAAATTACTATAACTTTGGATAGAAATAAATGTTGTGACATATTTTGTGGCGATTCTGTTCTGCAGTCAAAGCTAAAAGTGGTACAACAAAATATTGCATGTAGGTCTTTTTTTATGGCCTGGCGATGTGACTGAGTTTTGCATCAAGACAGAGAAAAACCCACCTCCAAATTATTTTTTATTCCTAATTTAACTGTTTAATATTTGGAAATTCTATTCATTCAATTTCATCATTTGTTCTATTATGTGATTATATTGTTCAGATTCAGATTCTTTATTTGTCATTTAAACATTCCCATCATTATATGCATTGGTCTCTTAAAAAAACAACCCACAGATAAAACACTTATAGACAGAATAAAATAGTCAGTATAAAAATATATTTAAAAATCTATAAATAAATAATGCACATAATAAAATCTGTGATAAAAGTATAAAAAAATGGTACTAATCCAATGTTTAAAAGTATTGCATTGAATATAGCCCAAGTCAATCAATATTGCACAATGTGGTTGTGATCCCTCCATATATTGCACTATTTATCTCTGACATTTGTGTGTGTTTATCAGTCTGACAGCAGTTGGGTTAAAACTATTGTTGTTGATCTGCGACTTCAGATTGTCAACTGATGTGAAATGATTTTCATGATTTTATTTCAGTTCAAGACTTTTGCCCAGGTAAATAAGAATATATTAAATTCAATGACTTTTCTAGGTCTTCTGTGATTGCAGGATGCAGAAATGTACACTTATTTCCTATGGCAGATCTCCGACTGACACTGAAAGCACCGTAGAGGGATGTGCTGTATGTGGAGGCTTGGCAGGGGTGTGAACAGAACAGAAACCAGGACTTAGCCAAGGATCAGTTATTTGAACTCGATAAATACGTACAAATCTGGTCCGACTGAGTCACTGTTCGGGTTAAGCTGCACCTTTAAAACTGCTTTCTTCCAGACGGTGTTATTTAAATGTGCCCTCTGCTTTGACTGATAATACAGTTCAAGAAACTGAGCACAACCTTTGCAGTTCTCACAAACAGGTGTTACCTGCCAGCCCAAAATGAGGAAGAAAAATAATCTTCTCTCCGGCTGCTGATACGTATCCCCCCTCCTTACATTTCCCTATGATACATCTGTAGACCCGGCAGAGCAGAAGAGTACTCTGCAAGCTGTACATTCTTCTTGTTCTGAAAGGAACACTCTGTATGGGAGGTGCAGAGAACATTATCGCTAGATCTGTGACAAAAGGATCGCCGCGACGCCACCCAGGGCATGGATTTGTATTTTCAGTCAGCGCTCTGTCTTTAAGCATCTGAGAAGAGCTTGAACCGAATGTTAAACACCTCGTACCATCCATCTCACCTCCTTCCACAGCTCCATTCTTCTCTTTCTGACTCACCTGCTCTTTCACTATACATTGCGGCCATCTTTACCTGTCTCCCACATTGTTAAAAGAGCTGTAAGTTCAAATTTTACCTTCCCCTTAGCACAAAATGACCGGAATATATCAGCACAGAGTTGATAGGGTTATTGATCTACACCAATAACTCAACATGTACCGGGCCTGGTGCTCTGATTTTTTTTGCCAGTGTTATAAATCATTTCACAACAAAAACCTTCCAGGCCAAGATATTTTAGCTGCTAATAAAATAACTAATAAAAGCTTAATTTAAAGCAAACGCCAAAGTGGCTTTATTACAACCCTGTTTTACATAGAAATAAATCAGCTCGTCACAAATGTTTTATTGGACCTTGGCTCTCTGTGACTTGCTTTTGATTCCTTTTTTTACAGGTTACATAATTCAAAAGCGACAGGGGAAGACGGGAACTGTCAAGCTATTTTAATTATTTGCCCTTTATTAATCTGCTGGTGTGTAGTTGAAATAACAGAAAAACAAGCAATTTCTGCCTTCCAAAAGGCCAAGGTGATACACTGAAAGACCTTGTTCTGTCTGACATATTCTGTTTGCTACCACATATTACAAACAATAGCCTATTTCATGTTTGTCATTACTGCTGGACAATAAGAAATAATTAATATGTTGTTAAAAGATGGTGACCTGAAAACATCCTGGATTTCCCTGGTTTTTACCATCTCTGCTACATCTCCATTCAAACCAGGGCTGCGGCAAACCATTATTTATAAGCGTTGATTCATCTGTTGATTATATGTTCTATTTATTTAGCAATTGCTGGTGTCGGTGTATAAAATGTCAGAAAATTATGAAAAAGTGTTTCCCAGAGCCCATCATGACATCCTCAAATATCTTGTATGATCTTGTGAACAAAGATATTCAGTTACTGTTAAAGACAAGGCCAGAAAATACTCACATTTAAGAACATTGTATTTAAGAAATTTTTTTAAAAAAGCAAATTAGTAAATTAGTTGCAGATTAATTTATAAGTCAATAAGTCATGGATTCATTGATTTCTTTGCTATAGCTCTACATCAAAGTATTAACTAATAGCAAATAGTTAAATAAAGGAATCTTTGGGCAGGAATTTAATTTACTGGGCACAAACGCAAAAACACATGCAAAATTGCAACAAATCAATTTAAGGTGGAGCTCACATGTGTATTTATCACACGAACAAGCTTAACTTTCACCTCAGAATATGTTATCACATATAAAGATAAAAAACAAGACTTATTGCTTGAACAACTTTATTGTGGTTATAATTCTAAATTATTCAGCACCTGAGCCATTTTGGGCAAATCAAGTGTGAGAATCAAAACTAAGTGAATGAATGTCACATTTAACGGATGCAGTTGATCCTCAGTGGACTTCTTTAGGATGTTTTGTTTTAAAATAGTTTGTTTATTGTCTATTATGTACTTCGTCTTCGGTCAATATTGTATACAGATATGGTAATGTCAGTGGCATGTGAAATTGTACGTTTTTTTTTTCTGGTAGGAGGATGTTCAGGTAATCAGTGGATTCAATGGGAAAACACTGGGATCCACTGAGCACCTAAACCTCATCAAAACCTATAGAAACCCTTACTGATATACAGCAGTTTCATCAGGTTGAATGAATATCTCTCTATACCATAATACTGGAAGGTCTTGTGTGTGTGTGTGTGTGTGTATGTGTGTGTGTGTGTGTGTTCTGAGAAATTGAGAAGTTTTTACCTGGCCAGTTTGGTTCCTACAGTTGAGGAATAGCCTCATCTCCACATTAAATATCTCAGCAAGTTGATAGGACCAATATTTTGGGAGGTATTAGTCATTTTGGAATACAAATAGCCTTACAATCACGTTGCTCAGTTGACCAGAAGCACAGTACCACACTGCATGATGGGAAATGAAGTTAAAAACAGGAATGACAACTTCTGTCCCTAGATACTGGTATTACTAGTCTTATTATATTTCTCAACTTAAATCTCTCTAAATCCTACAAACTGGACCTTTAAGAAAGAAAAATGACCCCTACTTCACTTTGTTGACAAAAACAAGAAAAGCATTTATTTAGAAATACTTCGAAAAGAGTCTGTCCATGACTCCTTCCTGGAGTATTAGCTGTGTCTTAGGTGGGATACATTCATAACTAGTAAAACCAAAGATCATGTAGGAAAAGTATAGAAGCTGTGTAGGTTGTTTTCATTGATATAAATCCAAAAGAAAAGTTTCAAAATGGGTGGAAACTTTTGCTCCATTTACAACAAATCAGGTCTCCTGTATGGACTAGGGAAGCATTAAATGGAGGCTCAGACTGGTGGATTGTATACAGCAGAGTGTGTGTGTGTGTTTGTTGGTGTGTGTGTGTGTGTGTGTGTGTGTGTGTGTCATGATACCAGGAAAGTGTTGCTGCAGTGTCCACAGGAGACCCGGGCTCCAGCTGGCTGGGGGTCTGGACTGGCCGGACCGGGATGGACTGGACCCAGATTGATTATCCTCTTACTAGACCGAGAGACAAACAGAGAGCACAAATGAGTCCAGACATTACTCAGTATAGAAGTGAGGAAGAAATCGGCCCCTGTTTCTGCTGATCCAGGATCATGATAAACTCTATTTTGAACATAAGTAGGAATAAAATATAAAGGTGAACAAAAGGCAAAGAGAAAAAATTTAAATAGAACATTCCAGAATATTGAAGGCAATAAGGTTAAACAAAAAGAGGAAATAATGTCACACGATGTACCATTTCATTGCGGCTCTTTAACAACACTTTATGTTCGAAATGGAGTAGGAAGAAGCTGAGCTTATATTGTTCTACCCCAGTGTTATATGACTTGGCTAATCAGCTAATGTATACAGTCCATAAAAAAGAATAAGTCAGTTATTAAATACTGAAAAAAGAGACTGAATGATAACATACCATCAATAACTATTACTGATGTGCTGTTACACATCTTAAATGTTGTGATATTTTCATACTGTTTGATATTTTGTTCCATTCTATTTCCCAAATCCAGTACAGTACAGTTTTACTTTTCCAAATTGCCTTTGATCAACAGCTCACCACCTCATTACCACCCCTTGCTGCTGTTCTACATCTTTTTCCTTTCAGACTATGGCATGAAGACATGTCTGGCTTGGTCCCTGTGTCTGGTTGGAATGCAAAACAGAATCACTTGAGGGAAAAACTCTGGAGCAATTTCATGTCAGAAAGGAGGAGATGGCCTTTGAGGATTAAAAACGAAGGTGCCTCTAGCAACATTTTGTCAAATGCGATAACTATACAATGAATAAAGTTACATGGAGAGATCCAAACATAAATGATCAAACTGAGGTAGAGGCCTTATTTATTCATATTATTTAAGTAAAGTTAAATAGGTGCTTTTTTGTAAAGCATGAACTTTTCACTAAGTTCAATTTAAGACTATTATTAAGTCATTTTAAAACTGATTTCAAACTAAATACAAAAAAAGTATTCAACCAAGCACAGTGTTTAAACCAGATCATGCTGAACACGCTCAATATTAGATGGAAGTAAGATTACCACAATCACCTTTATAACCTCATGAGAATTTGCCATTTTTCTTAGCTTACTCCTACAAAATTTCCCCACATGTTTAAAAGTGAAGTAATGCAACTTTCTAAAAGGTTACATTAACCTCATAATCCCATCACTTTTAAAGTCTGTCATGTGACTGCAATGTAGATATTTTAAAGAAGCAAAATATGCAACATTGTCAAAGATAAAAAGGCTTTCCACTGTGATCATTTGACATTTGAAATTATTCTTTCCCTAATGGATATATTTAACTACAGCAAAATAGTTAAACTCACCTCCAGCTATAACCTGATCAGCACTGAAGCTGACACATGAATTAAGCTTTACAAATCTTTAGAACAAGAGATTTTGTGATGTACAGTTTAAAAATTACACATTTTTTAAATCAGTGAAAAATGAACAAAAAAGGACTACTAAAAATATTGTCCCTGTTAATTTTGTGCCTCAAGCATAAACAAGGAATCATATCTTTCCTTCAATAATGGCAGTGCGATGCTCAGATGAGCTGCCAAATGACGGATATCAGGCCTTGTCTTACGCATGACAAAAATCCACACAAATTGACATCCATTTGTCCTGTGAACAGTGTAATTTAGCTTTTAAATTTGCTCATTGCCCAACATGAGGTATCAGACATTTCCACATTCTCTTTCAGTGTCAGTAACCTTTTAATATTTTCTTTCTACCCAGAAATAAGGTCAAAATTTTCCCAATACGGCTGGTATAAACAGGTACCTCTGACCGTGTTCGCTCATAAATAAAGAGGCTTGTGGGCTGATTATGTTCTGCGCCACTTTAATATGAATGACTATGCTAAGTATGCAAGTGCTGGTAGCTACTCTGAAGGAACTTAGTGCATAATTAAAGCAGATACATGCTGTTAAATTGTGTTTTTTTTGTTTGTAGCTGCAAGGTACAAGCTGAAAATTAAACCTCAACATAATTCCAATTCCTGCACAAAACAGCACTCCAAATAACACGCAATACAAACAGATGAGCAACAAATGAAAGCACAGACCCGGGTGGTCTTTAATGGGATGATACTGCCTTGATCCACAGAGATTGACGATTCACTAAATGGTTTGAGGACTACTGAAATTATACAAATGATATACTGTGGTCTGTATGAACTGGTGCTGGGAGACCATGTGCCTGCAGATCCGTTTTAATGCGCCTTGGCATTGATTCTACAAGTCTCTGAAACTCTACTAGAGGAATGACAGACCATTCTCTGAACAGATATTCAAGTCAAGTCAGTCTCATTTGTACAGTCCAATATCCACAAATTTGCTTCAAGATGTTTTTTAATCTGTTAAATGTACACCATGTGTTGTTTCTACAGATATTTACACTTAGAATGTGAATCTTCAGTGGCATCACCATTCAATTACAATTCATCTGTCAACGAATTGTGATGTATCTGTGGCTGCATTTTCAATACACTCTATAATACTATACATTTATTTTTCCATATAAATGGTCTTTAGACAGGTAAATCTTAACTCCCTTGTATATTAAGGATGTGTAAAAAAAAAAAAAAAAAACTTAATCAGATGATAACCGTATGTAATAGGAACAGCTGCATTTTCCCATACCAGGGTGTGTATGAGCCCCCTCAGTCTGTAACCATGACAAAGCAAAACCAAATCCATCTGCAGGAAGTCCATCACGCAAGTAGAGCTGGAATCAATACAATACAGATGTTTTCAAATAGCAGCTCTAAGAAAGGTTTCATCATTTCCTGAAAAAAAAAAAAAAAAAAAAAAAATCATTACAAACTATGTTGTGTTACCTGTGGTTTGGTTTAGTCGTGGTGTGTAGGTCTAAGGCAGGTCAAATCTGTAAAGTGGCTTTGGGATGGGAGGGTATAACACGGCTCAACAGGTGGTGAAGGTTTTCTATGACCAAATAAAGCAATAAACCCTTGGCTATGAAGGCTGCCAGATACAGGCCACAGGGTGAGTCTCAAAGCTACCAAAGGCTGTGCTGCATCTGAGCAAAAACAGGCTCAAACTCAGCTTCTACCCAGATATAGTCAGACTGATGCACGCAATTTGGAATCGAGAAATTTATACACCTCTAATTCACACACGTATACAATACATCAGTGACTCTGTGATATTCTCTCATCTGGTGCTTTGTTAATGGTGGCAGAATTAAACTTGTGACTCAAAAACATAATTTAAAAACCCACTTCTTACTTAATTCTAAGGCCTAGATATTGCACCCAAACCTTTGGCTGACACCCGATTAAACTGGGGAATAAAAGCTAAGTAACTTTTCAGATCCAATGGTTGCGGCTGGTTTCCTGTTGACAGGTCCTGTTTTTAAATGTTGATAATAATGAGGTGAATCTGTATATTTTCCTTATTGAAACTTTTTGCACGTGTTTAAGTCTTCTAGTACCTTAGGGAAAATGTTTATGTGACTGAACACAGCACTGCCACATTTCTTGCACAATATGTGGTTTTTAAGAAATTTTCAGGCAACATTGTTGTGGGGTTGATTTGTCAAGATAGAGCCTATGGAAAAATTTGCATTTTCATAGTTGGGGGGTGGAGGGACATCTGGGTACACAGTTAGATAAAGTTAGATCAGATAATTAAAAAAAACACATCCAAAAAGCAGCAAAGAAGTCCACTGGTGAATTTCTATAACTTTTGTCATTTTTAATACTTTTCCTCTGTTGGTATCAGAACGACTGAAGCCATGAGTGTAACAACCAGGGGGAAAGATCAAACTTTAACTTGCAACTTACATTAAGCTTTTATTCCATGTGAAAACACAGCTGCTTAGACTTCCAACTTGTGGTCAATTTATTAAGATATCCCGCTAGCATCTCATGTCACAATATAACAACAAAAAGACACTGACATAGTGTCAACTGTCATCTGCATGACTTAATATTATGTTTAACAGGACTTTAGGTTGTGTGGAACCTCAGCAAAGGTGATACTGGAAAAAGAATCTGATAGTAGCTGGTAGTCCCTGGTCTCATGCAGTGGAAACACTGTGCTGTGTCAGGGCGAATCAAACTGATGTGTTCAGTGAAAAAGCAGCATTGGTCTTTTTGTTAGTTAAGTCATTTTACTTAGGCAGTGCTCAAAAAGGCTTGGGTGGTGCACCTCAGCTTATAATGAAGAGGAAAACCCTGCAAGTCCATTTTAAAACACGAGCCTGACACTGGCTGTACAGGTACCCCTTGTGCTGCCATAGGTGTTCATTTGGGTTGAAATGTGCTGAGTGTGAAGGCCAATCATTTTCATACTCATCAACCCATTCATCGAGCCCTGGTGCCCTATGGATGGGGGCACAGTCAACCAGGAACAAACCTCTCATTTGTCACCTGGTTCTACATTAACCTCTGCAAAAACAGCTCTCTCATACCACAGAAAATATTCAGAAGTGAAACACATGATTTGGCTCCTCTAATGAGGCTGTTATTTCCTCATCCGGCTCGCTGAGCACCACATGTAAACTGTGCTGAGAGCATAGCCTTAATTGAGGGACTACTGCTCCCGCTGCACCTTGTTTCCTCTGCTTCACTTCTTCCTCTCCTCATCACACACAAATACACAGTGTTCTCACCCACACACATTTTCTCTCCTTATTCTCGCGAAGTGGTGTGCACAACGCTCACACACAAGAAGAGTGTCTCACCAGTATGGCCGGGGACAGGCAATCCTCTGGGAAGTGACTTTGCAGATGAGCAGACAGTTGCAAGGGCAGCGAACGTACTTCTTCCCTGCTGGGGCATTCTTAATGGGCTGCAGAGGGAGGCCGAGATGAGCAGGAGGCCGAGATAGGAAGACAGAACAAAACCATATTAGAATAGGAGTAGATAACAAGCCAATTATTCTTGATGGGCATGAATAAAGCAACACTAGAGAGAAGCGCTCAGAGATATTAGAAGTGGCTGTACTGCAGTCACAGGTAAGAAGCCATGGGTTTAGTGCTAAAGTGAAATGATGCTGTTAGTGATTCATTTTCACCAACACTTTAGCACCTCCCTGTTGCATTTTAATAAGACAGAAAACATGATTATAGTCTTTTCATTATTAACTGGTGATTGCGAGTATAAATGAAGTATTGACTGTGTGTGACCAGAAATATACAGTGTATTTACAGTCAACATAGAGGAGAAAAGTCAGCTTGAAGCATAAGGCTTCTCTGTTTGCTGGTCATTAAGGATGGGCCATGTCATGATTTTGTGATTGTGATCACTCATATGATGTCACATGATCTGCTTTTCAGAGGGATATGGTGCTGTCAAACCTTTTCTGTTTGGCCACCATTCATTTTAAATCTAATTATGTTATTTTACAGAGAGCATTGGACTTATGTGTTACACTAACCTATGGGTTTGTAGCATTATGTCACTAGCATAGGCTGTTGTTTTTCTGCTGCTAAAGAAATAATTCTGAAGAATTACTAAAAGTCTGACAGCTGCAAGTCTGGCCTCTGAACTTCAATGTGCAATGAGTCTCATACACCCAGATGGTTGAGAGTTATGTTAAAGTGCAAAAATGTTTTTGATTCATTATGAACTCTGGCTGGACAAATTAGGCTGCAGTCCAAGTAAATAAAAAAAGACTGCAGCTGTCACAGATGCATGCATAATAATGAAAACATGATCTTACTTCATCTAGATAATGAATGTTTTAATGATATCAGACAAAAAGGATGCAAAAATTAGTTTGAAGTCGAATAACAACAAAAGCCATCACAGACAAAATTCTACAGAAACCCACACGAAGAAAACTAGAGGTCAAGTTATTGTTTGGTTTCAACTTCAACTCAAAAGATAATCACATGATCTTTTGTCCAGATTATGAGCGAGTAAACTAACTTTAATAGAAACTGAGAGCAATGCCAAAAGTCAATAACAGGTTTGTTCACCACCTTTTTTTCCTCATCCTTATATTTTACAGGGAAGTTCATAAATGAAACCTAAATGATTCAGAGGCCTTTGCCACTAGCCATGACAGTCTCTGTCACCTGCATTCATCACGCCCCTGTGATGAATATGAATACACACTATTTAATCTGTATCTTTTCACTGCGAGTCTACACTGAGATTAAAAGGAATTATTAGGTATTACAATTACTTATTGCACAAATTCAAACTGTATTACACACTATGATTAAACTATATTTCATGTGTGCCAAACCATGGGGCCGGATCTGTATGGTTCACCAGTCAACTAAGGTCTATGACACCATAATACATAATAAATGGAGTACTACTACAGCCCAGTCAGCCCACAGATCAGGCTATTCTTACATATAAATATATAATACTCTGTTGGGGCAGTCTGATGTGTCTCAGTAAATACCCATAGTGACCCATAGGACTACTGGGAAAGTCACAATCATAATCAGAGCCATTGTTTGATCTGACAGTAAAGTCTTTGGTTGGTCTCCGTAGTTTAAAGAACTACACGTTCCCTCTGGGCTTAAAAGGACGTCCTCCTGTCGTCTGTCCTGCTGATGGTTCTCTTTCCAACTACCCAGATCAGATAGACTCTTGTGTTTCCTGCTCCTTTATCAGCTTCAATTACAACGGTTGTGGGAGTGAACACTGTCTAGGTCTCACAGGGAGGGATGGAGAAAACTGCAAGTTTCTACAAGTGACTTGTATTAGAAATAATTTAGGTTTTAATTACAACCATGTATTACAATAAAAACAGCTGTTTCAACATTAACCTGGGGCAGTGAAATAATCATAATGCTGTTCTCTATAAATAATAATGACATTTTCTAAATCTGCCATTGTTAAAGGAATGGAACTTGGCCTGTTAAGTTTTTGTCTTCTGTCTGTTTTATGATTGCAGTTGTTTCTGCCCTGCAGTCTTAAAGTCTATCAGCTGTTTATAGTCACCTCATGACAATCACAGACCCCCCCCCCCCCTTAGGAGCGGCGTATAAAGGTGATTGATGCAATAGTTAAGATATGTTCAGACTGCAGGCAAAAGGGGTCCAAATTAGATTTTCTTTCTCATATACATCATTTCCCCATGTCAGTATGAACTTCATAAATCACAATGAATCTGAGGTTTATATTTGTGAGTTGGGACACTTCATACAAGATCCCAAATCAGAGGCAGAGACCATACATACATTTACATGCATTTTATAAAACACAGCTCTGTCAATGCTTATTGCCTTTTTCCTTCCAGAGCGAAGATGTTTAAAGAGTCTTCTCAGTTTGATGTGATTTTATGCAATGCAGTAATATGTGGTAAAGTGGTTGATATAGTGCTCACAATAAACCTGTTACCAGGACTTTTTAAATATTTACACATAGACACACATTCCCTCTTACACTATTTTGAGGAACAGAGCCTCATGGAGTAGATATTTTTGTGGATTCTGATTGGCTGTCTTGGCTTTAGGGTTATAATGGCCCCTGTTGGTCTGGCATGCTCTCAACAGCTATTCTGTTTTTTTTTGTTTTCTGATGGACTGATTATTTTTTAACAGTGCTTGTGTTCTGTTTGAACAAAGGAGGGAAAAGTCAGGACTGTTTAGAATGAAGCATAAGACAGAATACTATCTGAATTCTAGGGACTTTTGCATCACTCTTGATTAAAATTTGATGTGGAACTTCAAAACTAAAGGTGATTTAGTATTTTACATAGAAGCCCTTCATCTGTGGAATGGTTTACCAGAGGGTATCAGGGAAGATAAGTTTCTTAAGTCCCTTCGAAAAAATCATTCATCTAGACCAGGGCTGTCAAACTCATTTTTGTTCAGGGGCCACATGCAGCCTACTATGATCCGAAGTGGGCCAGACCAGTAAAATAATAATATATAATGTCAACTCCAAACTTTTCTCTGTTTTAGAATGAAAAAAGTAAAATTACACTATGAAAATGTTTACATCTACAAACTATCCAGTAAAAAATGTGAATAACACAAACAACCACGAAGAAACTGAAATTAAGAAAAATAAGTGCAATTTTAACATTACGCCTCAGCTTCTCATTTGCACAAGTGCATTACAACTCACAGATCACAGTGGATTTACAAATTCACAAAATATTTAGTAACAGACAGAATATTGAGAGAGGATAGTTTGTAAATGTAAACATTTTCATGCAATTTTACTTTTTTGAGCACTGAACCAAAGAGACAAATTTGGCGTCGTCAGTATTTATAGGTTAGTATGATAGTATTTTAGTGATTCAACCAACTTGAGATTGAATTGGGCTGAATATGGCTCCTGAAATAAAAGGATTGTCAATATCTTAAGTGTAATTTTTGCATTTCACAAATTTGTCTCGAGGGCCAGATTGGACCCTTTGGTGGGCCGGGTTTGACCCACAGGCCATATGTTTGACACCTTTGATCTAGACTTACTGATTTTACCATTTGTTTCATTATTTTATTATTGTTCTAGCAACTTTAATATTAAATTGTTTTTTTTTATGTAAAGTGCTTTGTAAGTTGTTTTGAAAAGTGCAAAAGGTATTATTACTGCTGCTCAGTGAAGTGAAGTCAGGGGAGGCAGAGTTTCACCTGTCATCATGAAAAGAAAAAAACAATCAACAAATAATGATAAAATGAAATAAATGATGATATTTGTCTGCTGATCTGTACTATAAACTTATTTTCTGTGATTCCAATAATTTTGATTATTTTTCAATTCAAAATTGTAGAATTTCCACATTTCCTGTTCAAATACAGGGAAGAGAGGCATGGTGAGCTGAGCCTTAGACGCTTGTACCGAGACATTTGGTCTTCATTTTGGTTTGATTCTAACATTTCAATAAAGCTTAGTTTATCAGTTAACTGTGGTCCTGTGTCCATCATTATGTTCAGCTCATGAGGCAGCTGCAAAAAATATTCTTTTGGGTTCATATATTTATAGATCTGACTCTGAAATAGTCAGTGCCTCACCAGCCATGAACCTCATTGCACATCACTACTACTATCACTATCACTACTAGCACTACTACTACTACTACTACTACTACTACTTTTATTATCCACCACTTCTAGACCAGACTGCACCTCCACATTCCTCTGTACTGAATCTGATGTAGTAGATTTCTCTCATTATCCTTGGGATCATTTGCTCATAAATTTGCTGGCTTCCATTGCACACAACTTATAAACAAAACCATCAATACCATTAATAGTGACTTCAGTGGCCTCCAGGTTTACTTATTTATGATAAAATGTGGAATGTGGCATCTTTGTTACTGTTCTTTTGCTCAAGCTGGCAGAATTAAGACTTAAAGGAATTCTACAAGAAAAGTCAGTTTTTAAAAATAATAAGAACATCCACATGTAAAAATATCTGTGCTGAGCAATGAATCTGACAAGAGCACTAAGGCTTGCATTGTGAAAGGAGCTTTGTTTCTTTTCATTTTTTGTATATTTCTGTTATTTGAGGGATTCCTTGCCACCGTATGATGTAATTTCCATTTGTAACGCTAACTATAAACACTTGCCTGTTCATACTGCTTTCTGTGTAAACGGCTCCTCATTTTTGTATTTAGAATGCATATCTTCCCACCCTGAACATATTTCTGCACATTCACATGTTTAATCCGTCTGTGAATAGCTTCTATTGGTGCATCTGGACATATTTTGTTTCTTGTTCCATCTGTACAGTGATTTGCTTTGCTGGTGATGCACAACCATGAAGTCCTTTTCAACCTGTGAATATGACAGTGATGGTTGTCAACATTACATGCTGTTATATATTCAGAAGCCCGTTCAAATTGTCCAAATCATCACACTCCCTTTCTCACTGAGGAGGTAAATGGAAAACTTCAGTGTATCATCATTTTACTACAGCCGCATAAGTACAGCATAAACTAAGCTCTGGGGCACTGGGTAGGACACGTACCTCTGCCAAGGCCCCCTTATCCTACTCCGGCCCTTTTAATGGATCTACTCTAAAATTCTACAGGTTCATCCTTGGTCCATACCCTACCAGTTACATCAGGCTTCATTCAAAATGTGCAGCAGTTTTTGATGTTAACCTGTTAATTATTTATTCTGCTCATGGATAAACAAAGTAAATATTACACACTCTAGCCAAGATCACTGGTGGCACCAACCTGAAGCTTTTATATAAGATCAGAGGTGTAAAGGTACATGCAGTTGTCCTGAACTGTTCGGTCATGGTTGGTGCAATGTAATCTAACTGAGTATATCTGTCACAAAGACTGGACTACAGTACAGCCCTTACCAAACTTGGGGCTGGGAGCCATAATCGCTGGCAGGACTGTTTTTTTTAATTGAACCACTAACTGGCAGAGTAAAATACACAATGAAATACATAATAAAATACACAATATATTATGATATTGAAATCCAGCCCCATTTCCACCACAGGAAGTTTAGCTTTAACCAGACTTTTGGAAAAACTCTGCACATTTCCATCGAAATAACTTGTGTTAGAAAAAAAAAAAAAAAAAAAAAAAAACCCTTTCCCTCAACCCTGAGCCTTTCCTGAAAAAAGTTCCTAGTGGGGGGTAGGTCTTTCCAGACTCCCCAGAATTCTTGAGGGGCAGGGCTGTCTGCTAAAGAATGCTGATAGATGGAAAACACTTGCAGCGTTCCACACTTGAATTCACACACTACAGCCAGTGTGCAACTGCAAACCTGTTTATTCTATTTCTACACGCTTCATTTCATTTGTGTTTTGATCATTTTGAAAATGGAGTAAAAGAAGACAAGTTACAAGAAGTGGGCAGATGACAATGTCCATTTGCCGAATATGGTTTTTTCAGCTCATCTCCTACAAGTGTATCGCAATCATTTGTCTGTCCATCCGAACACACTCGAGTAGTGGGGTGTGGTGGAAAAGAAACAGCTAAAAAAGGAATGTTAAAGATGCACCAGGGCAAAAAATGATTTGAAAGAAAAACATTAAAGATGCCAAGAACACAAAAACGATATAGAAGACAAAATGAGAAGAACTGCATTTATTCAATGAAGTCTGACGATTCAAGCGTCAGTAAAAATAAGAACATCAAGGTAAATCATTACATGTTTTTGTAAGTTTGGGTCCAGGGGAAACATGCAATAAGAGTATTTGGTTCCCAGGCTGTGAAACTTTAGGAACCACTGCTATAGTACAACACTGCCTCTGGGGGGTGCTAGAGATGCAAACTAACTGAATATTAGATGGTAAATACTGTATTTTATTGCAGTGTCTTTCAATCAAAATTATTATCCTACAAGTGTTCTAACAATTATAAATGCAGACAAATTATTCTTTTGATGCATTATTAAACTTGATCGAGTTATTGGGATTCTACTGTAAATACTGGCTACTTTTGCCACAACTCTGAGAATAACGTGTCTGCAATATGAATATTTTTTCACCCTCACCCTTTAGGTATTCCTGAAATCTGATCTACTATATTAAATATTGTTGATTTTTCAGTGCTTTCAAGTAGGGATGCACAGCTCTGATACTGGTATGGGATGTCAGTCCATTACTGATCCAATACTGATCCAAACAGCTAGATTAGGTATCTTGACAATGGCTCTAATCCATGGTCCAGTCTATTTAGTTCAATTCTATATTATTTTTGCGACCGATGTGTGGTATATCTGCACTTGTTTGCTAGATGGAGGCACAGATCTAAGCATACAGTATGAGAATCCACGAAGCATTCAAACATGTGATACAAAGTCCTTCTTGTCAGTCCCTGTAACTCACAAATGATGTCCTTAGTTGACTTGGGGACAAGCAAGGACATGGAATCACTAACTCAGTTTTAGCTTTAACAGAAGGAGCTGGAGTGAAGGAAGTTAGAGGAAGTTTAATGTTTAATGTTGACAAATCCACTGCTATGAATGGAATACTCCATTTATGTTCTTCATCAGAATCATGAGTAAAAGACAGGGAACTTCATTTTACACACACTTTGACAATCTGCAGATAGAAAACAATGATGTCACAACTCATAAGGCACAATAATGTCCAATTATTACAGCATAACTCATTCAATTATACAAGGGCTTTGCGAAAGTAAATCCTTACAAAATAAATCTCGTCTTACCCAGAGGGTCAGAAGCTTGCCACACCAACTGTAGATTTTGCAAGGTTCGGGTCTATATGTATTACATATGCATTCATTACTTTTTGTTTGATTGAGTTAGAAGTCACTGTTTAAGATCAAGCCTGATGTTAATTTAATATAACAGTGATTCTCATCTCCTCCACAGAGTGAAGCATACTGCTCATTAATTAACCTCTTTATCAGAGTGGTACTTAGCTGATACCCAAAGGACAAGAATCTTTATCAGTATCAGAACAGACGGGGTCGACCAGGTATCCACACATTCATTTCATGCAGTACTAAAAAGGTTATGTTGCATCTGCTGCCTTAGTATACTGCAGCAAAGTCTGTTTCCAATGCTGCTGTCACACACCCCTTTTCTCCCTGAGGAGAAAAAGTAATTGAGTCTCATCCTAACTTTTCTTCAATTTTATGCAATAAGGTTTTGTGAAAATCAAATTAATTCTGGACAAATTGATTAAAATACCATGTGCAGATTGTCTTGACTTGGTAGTGGACTGGTAGGTAATAGTCTATAGAATGGAATGTAACATACTTTCACTTTTCAGCTTACATTAGTATTTAAAGTAGGGCTGATTTATATGCATCACAATATAAATCAAATCATTATTTTTGTCAAGCTTAAATTTTGTGTCACTCATAAGTTAGATATGAGGACCTCAGAAGGTTATTTTTGATTTAAATATGATTTATTTTCTGTCAGAGGATGAACGTGACAGATGTGCTGAAGGACACTATACAACTGTTTCAGATAAATAACACAGGTACTTATATTTAAAACTAGACTAAAAGTCTGACCACCAGGCAAAAGCTTTCAAGTTTAAAAGAGAACACAAACAAAACAGACCATCTTCTCGAAACAATGCCGAGGGCATATACGCGAGGGTGTGTTCCTTAATTGCCATAACTGGCGTAAACCGAAAATGAAACTTAACATGCTTTTAACATCTGACTCCTGGCTTCAATGCAGCACCCTACTTTTCAGTAACCCAGTCGCCTGAGTTCTTGGTCAAATTTTCTCCTGAGGGAACATTCATTACCTCCCGCTGCAGCCCAAACATTAGCATGTGTGCTGTGGCTGCTCTTACGCCTGTGCTGTGTGCGTCAACCTAACTTGCTGTTGCTCTAGCGTGATTGGTTCGGTGTGGCGCTACTTAATTATGGTTGGCTGTTCTTATGTCTGTCAAAACATGGATGAATGATTTCTATTAAAATTGTATCGAGCATGTCTCATTTTTCAATCGAGGAAAAGTCAGGTTCGTTTATACTGCAGTCCATCTGAAAAAGAAGGCTACACTACTTTTTGTTGGAATCTAGGTGTTCCAGGTTAGTTTGTAAATGCATTAGACCAGAGCAGCTTTCCTAAAATTGTCATTTTCAGAAGCTTGAAAAAAGAAGGTGTGAAAGTCTCACTTTTAATTGCTGTGAAGACAACGCATAGTTGTACTTAGATCTTGGCATATATTCTTTTTCCTCTAAAACAAGATAATGCTCAGGTTTTTGTACATATGTGTTTGTGAATAAATAAACAACACAAACTTGGTGAGAGTTGTATCTAGTGTGGATTCCTCACAAAACTTACCGTAGCTTCATTGCAGACTCCACACTTGACCACATGCTGGTGGATCTTGCCCTCCACTGAGATCAGGCTCTGACACACCCTGCAGCTGATCACAGGGGCACTGCCACTCTCTGGGGAGGTGAGAGGGGAGTAGGGCGGAGGGTCCTCCCCTAGGAGCACCGAGGGCTGAGTGGGGCTGGGGAACGGAGGGAAATCTATACAGAGCAGACACGAAAAGAGGAATACAAAGGTTGCAAACCAGTAAAATGAATGAACTCCTCAGTGAATAAGTCACAAGAGTTACGCAACAGACTGGAAAAAATCTTAATTCCCATGACAAGTAACCCCTTACGTTACGATTAACAGGGTAATAAGATTTGGTCTCGAGTTCAACTGAAAGAAGCTTTAGAGAAAAAAACACTTCTGGAATGCTGAGTGCTGCCATGCTTAATGAAAAAGCATGCAACTGTTTGTTAGGGTAAAAAAAACAGAGTTTGTGTAACATGAGGAGTTAAAGGACTTTATTAGAAATTTAATCCACCTTGGTACCTGTTCTGAGCTAGTCACTTCTACAGACACAGTACAACCAGGTTTAGAGCAGACAGTGGGAACACAACATAATTATGGGCTAAATTACATGCCTCTCATATTGATTTATTTAGCCTAAATCCCTCCCTATTTGAGGTGCCATTGGTCGCATTGGTCTCCTGCAGCATCCCTCTGCTGCTTCCACAATGGCGTTCCCATGTGTCAATCAAATCAGGTGTTTCATGGATGCTAGCTAGCTAGTGGTACAGTTAACTAGCCCACGAGTACCCTAAGCATTATTTTCACGTCCGCGTAAATAAATGCAAAACATTAATTTGCGATAGCGAATAAAACAGTTGACTGAGTGTAACACTGTGTTTAAAAGACAAAGCTTCACAAAGACACTGTGCCGGTACGCCTAAGCTTGCTAACAGGCTAATATAACGGATTCTGGGTTGGCTAGTTAGCTGACTCTTTTCGGCATCTATTCCACGTCTGGTCATAAACACATATTCTATCCGCTGGTAGTTCAATGCCCAGGCTGCCTGCATCATGTCAAGCACAAATACAGTCACGGCCGGCCGCGTCTTTGTTTTTCCTCCAGCTGAGCCAACAGGCTAACCGGGGATGCCCAGTCAGTAGAGGCTAAAGTAAGCTAGGCTAACGCAGCCCAGAGTCGGGTGGAGGAGAGTGAGCACCATGGATACTCACTCAGTGGTTTGTTAGGCACACCGTAGGACGCCGCACCGGGAGACACCCCGCCGTTACCGCTGCCGAGTGCACCATCTCCCAGATCTGATAGTAACGGGGACCTCTCGCCGTCCGCCATACCGAGAGCGAGGCGTGGAGGGGGTGGGAGAGAGTGGGAGCGTGAATACGGACCGATACGATGTTGTATTGTTGTGTCGGAAATGCAGGCGTCACATGATCACACCACCGCTGCTCCTGCGGTAACGCCGTTTGGGGGTGTGGCACCGGCCACCGGGATGCTGCTGCTGCTGCTGCTCACACACAGATGGCAGAGGACAAGACATCAGAGCTGCAGCTATCCATTACTTTTGGAATCAATTCGTGTAAACAATTATTTGAACAGGCGAAAAAAAACTGTAAAAATGTGAAAAAAGACATGTTTGGTTTTTTTTCCAACTTTATTAATCAAACTCTGGTTATACATTCAAGCAAGTTCCATAGAACAGGGCTGTCAAACTCATTTTAGTTCAGGGGCCACATTCAGCTAAATTTGATCTGCACTGGGCCGAACCAGTAAAAAAAATAACATAATAATATAGAAATAATGTCAACTCCAAACTTTCCTCTGTTTAAGAGCAAAAAAAGTAAATTTATATAATGAAAAGGTTTACATCTACAAACTATTCTTTCAGACAATGTGAATAACATGAACAAACTGAAAAAAAAAAAGTGTAATTTTAACAATATTATGCCTCAGTTTATCATTTACACATGTACATTAATTATAACTTACAGATCACAGTGGATCTACAAATACACAAAACATTTAGTAACAGACAGAATACTGTTAACATTGTTATTCTCTTAAAACGTTTCAGGTTGTTCATATTTGTTCCGATTATTCACATTTTTTGCAAAATTATACTTTGTTTTAGTGTAAATACATGAAAATACAGACCTGATCAAAATCTTAAGACCAGTTGAAAAATAGCTAGAATTTACCTTTTGCACATTTGGATCTTCATGAGGTTTTAAGTAGAGCTACAATATACAAAAGCAAGAAGGGGGAGTGAGACAAAAAGCACTTTGAAAAAGTAATTTATTGAAAACAACAAGTAAACTGAAATAGGCTGTTTATCAGCTGATCAAAAGTTTAAGACCATCGCTCAAAAAATTACAAAAAACTCTCCAAACCAGAACAAAAAATTTTCTCAGTAGGACTCAGTAATGAGTAGCTCCACCGTTCTTGTTAATCACTTCAAAAATTCGTTTGGGCATGCTTGATGCAAGTGTTTCCAGGAGGCTGGTGGGAACATTGCTCCAAGTGGTGAAGATGGCTTCACGAAGGGCATCAACTGTGTGGAACTGATGGCCATTTTTATAAACTTCCCTTGCCATCCATCCCCAAATGTTCTCTATGGGATTTAAATCAGGGGAACATGCGGGATGGTCCAAAAGAGTGATGTTATTCTCCCTGAAGAAGTCCTTGGTCAAGCGAGCATTGTGAACTGCAGCGTTGTCCTGTTTTTAAACCCAGCTGTTACCACATAGACGAGGGTCCTCAGTCATGAGGGATGCCCGCTGCAACATCTGCACGTAACCAGCCGCCGTTTGACCACCCTGCACCACCTGAAGCTCCAGTGTTCCACTGAATGAAAAAGCACCCCAGATCATGATGGACCCCCCTCCACTGTGCCAGGTAGAAAACATCTCAGGTGGGATCTCCTTGTCATGCCAGTAACGTTGGAAGCCATCTGGACCGTCAAGATTAAATTTTTTCTCATCAGAGAATAAAACTTTTTTCCACCTTTCAATGTCCCATGTTTGATGCTCCCTGGCAAAGTCTAAACGGGCAGTTTTGTGGCGTTGTAGGAGACGAGGTCTTTGAATTCGTTTTTTGTTTTTGAAACCCTTTTCCCGCAGATGCCGTCTGATGGTTATTGCGCTGCAGTCGGCACCAGTAAGGGCCTTCATTTGGGTCGAGGACCGCCCTGTGTCTTGACGGACAATCAATCGGATCCTCTGGCTCAGCGCAGGTGTCATTTTTTTGGGTCTACCACTTGACTTTTTTGTTCCATAATGCTCAGAATCTGTCAAAAAATTTAGAATGACTGTCTTACTGTGTCCAACCTCAGCAGCAATGGTACGCTGCGAGAGGCCTCGCTTATGCAGCTCGACGATCCGACCACGTTCAAGAAGAGAAAGCTTCTTAGCTTTAGCCATCAGGAGGGCATGACCGTGTGAATGCCCGACAGAAAATGAGAATTTGGAGCAGATTTTGGCTTTTATAGCCTGCGGTCTTAAACTTTTGATCAGCTGATAAACAGCCTATTTCAGTTTACTCGTTTTCAATAAATTACTTTTTCAAAGTGCTTTTTGTCTCACTCCCCCTTCTTGCTTTTGTATATTGTAGTTCTACTTAAAACCTCATTAAGATCCAAATGTGCAAAAGGTAAATTCTAGCTATTTTTCAACTGGTCTTAAGATTTTGATCAGGTCTGTATTTACATTTACTAAGAGAAAAATTTGCAGTTGTCATTATTTCTATGTTATTATGGTAGTATTTTACCGATTTGACCCACTTGAGATTGAATCGGTCTGATTGTGGAACGTGAACTTAAAGGATTGTTAATATCTTCAGTGTAATTTTTGCATTTCACAAATTCATCCCAAGGGCCGGACTGGACCCTTTAGCGATTTGGCCCCCGGGCCGCATGTTTGACACCTGTGCCATAGAAAAACTTTTTTTTTTCAGACTGAGCAACAACATCACTTATTTGAACAGTATTTGTAAAGAACATTACAAAAATAAATAAACAAATTAAAATAAAAAAATAAATAAATAAATATCAAAATAAAGTCAGAGGTCTAATCAGGAATCAATACATTCCAATTTTCACAAACACAGCTTATTTGGTTTTTACATGTTTCAGTGGGTTTTTTTTTTTAAGTTTGTTATTTCATTTATGTAAATTAACCCTTTCATGCATGAATTATGACAAACTTAATCAAGATTTTTTTTCCTGAGTGTTTTTATTCCTCTTTAGGTATGAAAAAAATGCGATAGAAAATTTTCTCATAAACCTATTTTTCATGGAGTTCCAAAAATGTCCACTCAGCTGGACACCATGAGTTTAATTTTGAAGCAAAGAAATATAATTTACTGATATATTGTGTGAAAACTATTAAATAAAAACATTTTTAATGCTGATGTTTTCTCACATTTTAACATACTCTAATACTAGTCACTACTCACATCATGGACATAATATGCAAAAAAAACCTTTTTGTTCAAAAAAACCCCAAACTGTTAATTATAGTCTAATAACAATAACAAGCAATTGATTTACACTCAAACATGTTACTGCAGATCAGGTTTATGAAGAACAGCAAAGTTACAGTCATGGTATGCATTGCAGTGTATTATGGGATGGTGCATAAGCATCCACTGTGTTGGCTGATATGGAACTAAAACAACGAAATCCATGAATATACAAGAGAACAGCTGTAGAATAACTGTCCACTGTAATGACCAGTATGCATGAAAGGGCTAAGAACAGTGGGGGTCTTTTCATAAATCTGTGTATAAATTGTTTAGCCATAATAATTGAAGTGTTATACATAATTTCCCTTTTTTTGTTTTTCATTATAACTCTGAATTTAATGTCTTTATACTCCAGTCTGGGCGACTGAGTGTCCTTCTCAGATGTCGAGTCTTGAAATGCCGTCCAAAATGTCCTGGTGAATGGGCAGTCAAAAAATAAATGTTCTAAAGATTCAGTTTCAAATTCATGAGTTTCTTTTGCTTTTGTGTGAAAAAGACATGTCTGAAAATGACAAACAATGTGTCCTTTATTCCAGAAGCACGTGAAACAACAACCACAAAAAGTATAAAAGTAAAAGGATATATAAAAAAAATATCTATATCGAAATGCCAACAACCAACAGTAGAAAAGTGCCCTACATATAAAAATAGCTAAAGATATATAAAAATAACACAATAACATAAAACTATAAATAAAAACATCTATAGATATAAACAACAACAAACAACTCAAATGACATCTACTAACAATACGTGCACTGTAGTCTTCAACACATTTGGATCCAACTAACTATCTAACTAACAACTGAACATGGGACTAATCTGGCGTCTTTTACGTCACAATAAGTGTCCGTGTGAAACACAAGAGTGGAACCAAGGTTTAGCACCAGGGAAGTTAACAAAACAAAGCTGTGATGCAGGAAAATTGTTCTCAAATAATTTATTTAATCAATTTGAGTTGATTA